>NC_068409.1:12030808-12223308 GCF_023724105.1 Carassius gibelio
TGTTGAAGGTTTCGTGAACAGCATTGCAGTGACAATTCCTTGGGCAGCACTTGTGACAGAACACTGCACCCTTGAAGTCACTGGATTGCAAATAACATGCAGACCCAAATACAGAACCAGTGAGTTCTGCGGAGCTTTCTTTGTGCACTCATTTGATTTTATACATAAAGCCATATTTTACACAGGACTGAGTTATTGTTTAATTGTTTTCTCTGATCTTGTTTAGACGGAAACTGGGATTCCCAAGGGTGGTCATCATGCATGACGTCCAGCATGCAGCTGGCCCAGGAGTGCCTGAAGGACCCACCCGAGGCGTCAGAAGAGCCTCCTGCTCCACTGGAGGGGCTGGAAATGTTTGCACAGACCATCGAGACAGGTGTGTAGGCTTTATTTTGTCTAGGAGTGTGATTCTGTACATTTGTATTGTTGCATCATGAAGTAAAACTGTTCAATGACTGGCTAACTGTGTATTGTCACATAATGTGTGTTTGCAGTCTTGCGTCGAATAAAAGTCACCTTTCTGGACACTATCGTGCGAGTTGAACACCATTCCCTGGACGCTGAGACTGGGGTCGCCTTAGAGATGCGCATTAAACGGTGAGGCCATGAATTACATCTTTATGCATTTTATTGTTTTTATTATTTATTCATAAAGTATGGTGATGTGTCAGATATGGTTACCCAGATGTGCCATTGAAGAAAGGATTTTTAAAACTTTGATTCTGGTTATTGAAAAATGTTCAGAAGTTTGGGTTCAGATTTTTAAAATGTTTTTTTAAAAGTCTCTAATGCTGTTTTCTATTTTAATTTATTCTAAACTGTAATTTATTCTTGTGATGCAAAGCTAAATTTTCTGCATCATTACTCCAATTTCACATAATCCTTCAGAAATCATTCTAATATGCTGATTTGGTATTCAAGAAATGTTCTTATTATTATCAATGTTAAAAACTGTTGTCCTTAATATTTTTTGTGGAAACTGTGATAAAAAAAAAAAATTCAGAGTTCTTGTCTGAACAGAAGGTTCAAAAGAACACATTTTGAAATAGAAATATTTTGTCACAATTTATCATTTTATGTATACATTTATAGGCTAAATAAAATAATTAATTTCTAAATTGTAGTGACCCTAAACCTTTGAACTGCAGTGCTTGTTACTGGAAACACATATTTGTCCAAGTCAAAATACTTGAAAATCTTTGCATTATTTTAGTAGATTCACAGGTTAAACTAAAAATGCTCAGTGACTCATAAACATCAGTCATGTCCTTCTGAACAAACCTTACATTCTTGAGTTTCTAGAGCAGTGCTGCCAAAGTCTGTGGTTTTTCCGGAGAATAGGGCTACTTTAACATTGTTGCAACAGGTTTTTTTTTTTCATGCCTGTGGGTTGATGCAACCCAAATATGTGATATTTATTTTACCAGGGGAAACCCGACAAAAAACATGTTTTACCTTCCTGAATGCCATTTTTACTAGTGGACCCCTCGAAGCACGATTGGGCTTGTTTTGTAGCAGTTGCATGGGTTTTGATGTGAAATCCTGGCAACCCTGCTCTAGAGTGAATTCCCTTTTTTGTGTTCTGACCCTGGTGGTAACATGATACTGCAGAGTGGACTATTGTGATGAGGCTGTGAGAGACTCAAGCCATACAGTGCCTGTAGATATCCACCAGCCACCAGCCTTCCTGCACAAGATCCTTCAACTCAACTCCGTACAGCTGCTCTATGAGACTCTCGGAGGATCACAGGTCAGGAAAACTATGCAACCTTTTTTTTTTTTTTTCTGCATTTCACTTACACACTAGCTTGTATATTCATATTTAACACAATGTACTATAAATATTGTTGTTGCCTCTCATGATAAATTGCTTGTGATGTTCCTTATTTGTAAGTGGCTTTGGTTAAAAGCATCTGCTAAATGAATACATTTAAATGTTGCTATGGCAAGAATTTAGATATAATGGACAATGATTTTAAATTTCTCAATTTAGGGGCTAGTTCATTCTGATGACATGACGAGCAGCAGGGACACGGATAAGATGGATGAAAATGATAGAGGTGATAATGCCTCTGACGCCTCTCAATCAATACATCCCACCCCAAAGCCCCCTGAGCCTCTGCTGATTGGACAATGCTCTGGATTCATAGAGACGACGGTCAAAATCAAACAGAATGAAATGCTGCCTGGACCCAAGGTTTGTGTGCACAATAAAAATGAAGACTGAATGGAGATGTTTTAAGCATGATCATGAATCTTCTTTATCAGTGAGATCAAATGATCAAATAATGCAGCTTCTTCATGAATGAAGGAGTTTTATTAGTGCCAAACAGGGGATTTATATTAATTTCCTTACTAACTGATTTGAATGTCCTCTTAGTTTGAGTTGGATGGTAAAGTCGGATGTCTCCACCTGCTGTTATCCCCCAGTCAGATCACACACCTGACAGACCTCATGTCCTCCCTCTGCATCGAGACATCAGGTAACATAAGCACTCTGCTCTGTGTTTGCCCATCGCTTTTAATATACTTTGTCTCATTTCTCAATTTCTAAATTTTCAAATGAGACATATCAGCAATCATCATATGGCTGTTTGCTCCAGCCTAAATGGGTACTTAATCCAAAAATTGAAATTCATTTACTCACTCTCAGGTTGTTCCAAACCTGTATATGTTTCTTTTTTTGTTGTTATTGAACACAAAAGAAGATGTATATAGTGGGGAAAATGTTTATTTGATCCCCCGCTGATTTTGTTTGCCCCCTTAAAGGATCTGTAATTTGTATGGTCGGTTTATTTCAGCGCATAGATACTGAATACCAACCAAAAAAATCCAGAAAAAATACACATTATATAAAGGTTAGAAATTGAATTGCATTTCAGTGAGTGAAATAAGTATTTGCAAACAAAACAAAGCAAAACATGAATTAGTACTTGGTGAAGAAACCCTTGTTGGTAAGCACAAAGGTAGGAGGTTTTTTGTAGCTGGTCACAAGGCTTGCACACATCTCAGGAGGGATTTTGGTCCACTTCTCTTTACAGATCCTCTATAAATCCTTAAGTTTTTTTGGCTGTTGTTTGGCGACTCGAAGTTTCATCTCCCTCCACAGATTTTCTGTAGTATTGAGGTCTGGAGACTGACTATGCCACTCCGTAACCTTAATGTGCTTCTTGAGCTTTGTTGCCTTGGCGGTATGTTTGGGGTCATTGTAATCCTTGAAGACTTATCCATGACCCGATCTCTGGGAGAAGGATGTTCTCGTCCAAGATTTTACAGTACATGGCCCCGTCCATTTGCCCCTCAATGCGGTGAAGTCGTCCTGAACAGCCCCAAAGCATAATGTTTCCACCTCTGTGCTTGACTGTAGGGTTGGTGTTTTTGGGATCATAGTCAGCATTTCTCTCCCTCCAAACACGGCTAGTTGAGTTTATGCCAAAGAGATAAATTTTGGTCTCATCTGACCACAGCACTTTCTCCCAAGCCTTCTCTGAATCATTCAGATGTTCATTGGCAAACTTTAAACAGGCCTGTACATTAACTTTCTTGAGCAGGGCTTTTTTGAGCAATATTTGCTTGGTGACTGTGGTCCCAACTGCCTTAAGGTCATTAAGATGCTCCTCCCGTGTAGTTCAGGTCTGATCCCTCACCTCTCTCATGATCATCTTTACCTCATGAGGTGACACAGAGCTCCAGACTGAAGTCGATTGAGGGTTATTTTGTATTTCTTCCATTTCTGAATAATCGCACCAACAGTTGTCTCCACCTCACCAAGCTTCTTGCTGATGGTTTTGTAGCCCATTCAAGCCTCCTGCAGATCTACAATCTTGTCTCTGACATATTTTGACAGCTCTTCGGTCTTGTCCATGGTGGTGGGAGAGGTTGGAATGGAAGATACAGATTGTGTGGACAGGTGTTTTATTCACCTAATGAGCTGACATTAGGAGGAACTTCTTAAAGTGGCAGGACTAATCTGTGTTCCACATGGATACGTAACCAATCTGTGGGAGCCAGAATTCTTGCTGGTTAGTAGGGAATCAAATACTTATTTCACTCACTGAAATGCAAATCAATCTCTAACCTCTATAAAATGTGTTTTTAATGTACTGGATTTTTTGGTTGGTATACTTTCTCTATCCATTAAAAATAAACCTACCATAAAAATTACAGATCCTTAATTTCTTTGTAAGTGGGCAAATGTACAAAATCAGTAGGGGATCAAATAAATATTTTGCCCACTGAATATTGAAGAAACAGTTGATGGTCCCCATAGTAGTATGGAACTTTCTTTCTTTAGAATATGCTAACACATATTCTACTGTTAGGATATTGATCTATAAACATCAACTCGACTAGTGGTGGGTGTGCTAGCTGCTGTTCAAAATGGAGATTGCCTGTGGAAAAAAACAGTTCTTATGCCTGGATGTACTTATCTAATTGACAGTGTCCAGTGGGATGACTATGCTCTTTCTCTCTCTTTTGTCAGATGGCAGTGGCAGTGGTGGTGGTGGTGGTGTATCCAGTGGGGGTGTTTCTAGGCCTCTGGGTTCTGATGATCTGCGATTGATTGAAGAGGATCTTAGTAAGCAGCTGAACTCAGAAGTGTATGACAGAGATCTGGAACTGGAAGCAGAACCATATGTCACCAGCATGGAGAATGGAGGTGAGACGAGAATAGTCAATATTTTGTTAGGTTTGTTGTAGATGACTGATTGTAATTATGGGTATGTTCAGATTGGTATACTACTATATTACTACTAGATTTTTTTTCAGTAAGTAAATTAATTCTTGTTATGAATGACATACCTGTTTGACATGCAGCATTTGCTAAATTGTGTAGTGTGCAACTAGATTGTGGAATAATGTATTTCACAATGCAGTATGCTCAACCTGACCTTCAGTTTTGTGACAGTAGCTATGTTTTCACCCATTTGTATGCATATTTTTAAATATTTTACAAAAACCGTTGGATGGAAACGCCAAGCTCTGCATAAATTCTAAAAATGCAACTTTTTGTCTGATTAAGAAACGATGTGCATAAACTATAACGGATACACAATTACTGAATAAATTCCACCTTGCGTATTGAAAAAGTAATGTGACTTTACGCTATGAGATGGGTTAACTTGACTGACCAGTGAACCGATCTTGTTCACAGCATCGATAAGTTGCTTTGGTCGTTCTGAAATGCCTGAGGAAAGTCTGTCATCAAGTTATTTCTGTATAATTACTCTCATACATGATCACATTCCCAAACAGCAAGCAGAAAGCAATGACTGCATTTATTGTGTTAAGTTTGGTCGCTCTGAGGTGCAAATTAGAGGTCGACCAATATATCGGTTGGCCGATATTTGTCTTATATATATATATAATATCGGCATCGGCCGATATCCGTGTTTAGTAGCACCGATTTAAAGTCAGGCACATTGGTGGGCAGCCCCGTATTAGTGGTGTGGTGGAAAGTGCTGCTGCCGCATGTGAAGGACCCCAAGCCAAAAAATTTGGAAGATTCAACAACAGTCCTGGGAGATAAAGGTAGTCAGAGAATTTCCCTCTGTAAATGGGGTGGAGAAGTTGTCAGCTCTCACAAACACTGCAGCGTGATTGAGGGCTACGTTACTTCGCCCTGCTCACCGAAAGCACCATTGTTTAAATTAACGATCAATTAATAACATTAATGCTGCAAAATGCTTCTGCAGTGGTATTATTATTATTATGTGCAAAAGACACTTGGAAAAAAAGCTTTCTCACCCGAATTAAAGGGGTTTTTAGTCTGAATAAAATGCTAGTAAAATGAATAGATGTGTTTTTTTTTTTTTTTTTTTTTTTTTTATAGTAGGACATATACTGCCATTTTCTCCAAGGGCCTCATTTATAAAGATGTATAATGATCATGATAGTGAATGTGCAACAGTTTCTGAAATTTATAAAACATCCATATGTATATATCCCTGTTTATTTTTACATTTTCACATACAATATTTGTAATGCATAGGAACATTTTTACGTCAGTTTCTGTCTTAATTAAACCCAGTTTGTTCCTCACTTTGACATTGGATAAAACCCATTAAATTTTGGTTTAAATCTGATCATACATATATTTTACATTGTACAGATTCAGACTCTTGACTAAAATTGCAATGTCTAATTTTATTCTACTTTTTATTCTCATCATTTAAATTTTCTGGAACTATTCAAAGTTCAGTGTTTTGCCAAAATGTCTAATTTTTGTCTCTTGTTTCTCAGAGATGTTTTATTCGATGGGTCTCGGCTGTATGACCAGCAGTGTGTTGTCAACACGCTCTGGGAGTGAACTTTCAGACAGCGATATGGAGTCGTCCATTCATAGCCAGAGCAGCCTGCTTCAAACAAACCCTCTGTCTCCACAGGTGAGTGATGTTATGAACTCAAAGGTGTAAAGGTCTTCTCTAATGAAGTTCAACATATTTAGTATTTCTAATGTTCATTCAGGTGTCCAAACGTTTTTCAGAGAATGACAAAAAATTGACACCAGACTTGGTTTGAACAGCTTGCAAAAACTCTGTGTAAAGACGCATTCGATTTGCTGTATAGCATGTCAGATCCGTTTAGCTAATTACTTTATCTTTTATTCTTATTATTATGCAAGCATTTTTTCTGACCACATATTAATTGATGGGCTACATTTTCAAAACTAACTTGCAACAATGTTTAACTAAAAAATCCATCAATCTGTTATGCATCAGCTATCTATGTACAGTGTATGATTGGCTTGCAGTTATATATGTCTCTTACAGGGGATGCTCAACTGTCCTCGTCGTTATCCTGTACCAGGATCCTTATCTAGTTTGCCTCATTGTAGCAGACCTCCCAGTATGTATCTTAACCTGTTTTAAACCATACCTTGTGTGTCACTGCTCTCCATTAAACTCTTTTTTTTTTTTTTTCAACAGAACGGTCATCTCGAAGCAGTCAGTCAGAGCCGCTGAAACCAGACTCCTTGCTCCGCCTCTCTCTGGGCGGAGTCACACTTACTCTGTTAGAGCAGGACCCGCCTCCCGGGCCGGATGGACTGTCCTCATTAGCCGAGGTGTCACAGTTGTTTTTCCGTGAGCTTGGGTTTTTTAAGGACAGCATGTTCAGTGAGAGAGACTTCCACAATCTGAGAGGAAACTTTGCTAAAGCATGTCCCCACTCCCACATCAGGTATGGCAGGAATTACCTGCTATGCTCAGCTACAGTATATGCATGTCCACACACTCTCTCTGATCATCTCTGGTCGTTAGGGTGACCGGTGCAGCAGTGCAGCTGGCTTGTGAGATGCGTAGCGCAGGGCGGCACACCCGAGCCACGACCTCTGACCTCTCCTTCAGCAGGCTGGAACTGCTGGAGTGCCTGTGGGACTCGGGCGGTCCACATTACACAGAGGTAATCATTTTATTTTTAATAATAATTTGATTGTTGAGTCATATACACACACACATATATATATATAATATTTCTCTTAAATCACATATAATCTAATGCATTCGCTAATGTTAAGGGATTAAACCTTATTGTTAAAGGTATAGTTCACCAAAAAAAATCTGACATTAATTGTGTTATTAGTGTTCCTGTAGCTCAAGTGGTAGAGCATTGCATTAGCAAGCACAGGGTTGGGGGTTCGAATCCCAGGGAACACATGTTAGGAGAAAATTGTTAGCTTGAATGCAATCTAAGTCACTTTGGATAAAAGCGTCTGCTAAATGCATTAATTTAATTTAATTACTCACCCTAATGTTTTTCCAAAACTGTAAGACTTTCGTTTCATTTTTCGATCTTCAGAAAACAAATTAAGATATTTTTGCTGAAATATAATAGCTTTCTGGCCCTGCATGAACAGCAAAACAACTGACATTGTTCAAGGTCCAGAAATGTAGTAAGGACTTAAAATAGTCCACGTGACATTAATTTGTGTTCCGAAGGGACTTACGGGGTTTAAACGACATAAAGGTGAGTAATTAATGACAGAATTTTCAATTTTAGATAATCTGCCCCTTTTAAGTGTTGTTAAAATTGATTTTCTGATCTTTTCCACCCATTCTCTGACTCCTGGAAATTCAAATAAGCTCGGAATTAAATAGCTGGATCTTGAAGAATACATGCAAATGACCTCCACTGTGTTTGGCTGGCCTTCACATACTGGCCAAATGCTGAATAACTTTTTGAACTCTCTCATTAAAAGCAAAGAGCAAGTAAAGTTCTTTTTTTATTCTTTAATTATACATTCTCTTGAAACACTTTTGTTACATTATTTTGTAGAGTATTGTGTTTAATCTTTAATCACTGTTGCCCTCTAGACCACAATCTGGACTGTCAAAACAGTCAAACAGCCATTAAAATCAGAAAATTACCAGTTGGTCACCAGATTATTACAGTGGTGTAATGGTGTAATACAGTCACATGTCCAAAACATGTTTGCAAATCCAGCAGACATCACGCAGTCTGATTAAGGTTCTGGAAGAGTTCCTTTAAAATGTGCATTTGTGTCCGCACGTTTTCTTTTCTCAGCTTTTGCAGTTCCAGTCAGCTGGTCTCTTCACGATGGGCACCACTGCCAGACCCTGTGCCCAGTTCCACCACAGTCTGTCTGAGAAGCACATGCGTAAGGTACTACAGTCCTTTTATACTTTTAAACTTTCAGCCATAGGTCTATATGAAACAGTTTTTTCTGTTTTCCTATAGAGTGGAAGCAGACGTCGTGTTATACGCAGGGACAGCTCTCTGCGAGTCGAGCTCGGAGAGCTCAGCTCTGAGTTGGACCTGGACATTATAGGTCGACTGGAGGACATCCTGCAGGCCTTGAGGCACAGTCCAGCACCTCCTCGAAACACAGCTCAGACTGCAGAGGTCACTAAACTCTCCTGATAAAAAAACATCAAAATAATACCCCTGCCTCAGGATTTTATTTTTTATTTTTTTAACCTTACACAGTAAAATTGTTTGTGATGTATTGTTTAATCCTCTGTTTTTTTTCTCTGCAGTCTCATTTGTTGGAGCTCCATTCTTCTCTCCTGCTTCAATCTCCTTATGCCGTGTTGAAGGTCCGTTTCCCCATCCCTGACCTTCGACCCCTGGGGCTGAGGCGGCCCCTGAACCAGCGTGCAGTGCGAAATGAGATCTTGAGCCTGCAGATCTCTAATCTGGAGCTGAAGTCTCAGCAGGGGCCAGACGTTCAGCAGGACGGCCCCTGCAGCCCGGGGGCCAAACTCACCAAACTACTGGAGGCCTGTTTCACTGATTTGCATGGTGAGCCATCCATTCATTTCTCATATACGCTAGGTGAGTAAGATTTTTTTTTCTAAGTAATTAATACAGCAAAGACACATTAAATTAAACAATAGTGACAGTTGATAATGCTTAATTGTAAAGGGATAGTTCACCCAAAAATGTCAAAATTTTCATCATATATTAAATTCTCATGAATCATTCTTTTGCTCAACAAAACAGTTGCTAGTAGCCATTGACTTCCATGCTTTTTTTGTCCATGCTATGGAAGATATTAGCTACCTGAAGCTGTTTGGTTGCCAACATTCCTCAAAATATATATTTTTACTATTCTTTTAATAAGAACAATTCACTCAAAACCTTTCAGCATTTTTTTATTATTATTATTTTTTTTTATCTGGTTGGATTCATTTTAAGGTCTAGTGTTCAGGAGACAGTGGTATTTTCTCTCTAAACTCACCTGGAGTGTGTATGTGTGTTTTAGGAGTGTATGAGGGCTGGGAGGGAGAGGCGTTTCCCTGTATCCTTGTGCAAAAGAGCCCAGATCCACAGAACCCTGATGGCATTCCCAGGTGAGATTATGCTTCGAGTACAGTACAATGTGTCATACAAATCTTTAGTTGGAAGAAAACAGCGAATCTTAGGAAAGCATTTGTAGCTCCCTCTCTTATTTCCCTCTCTTTCCGATCTATAGGATTCAGATACGAGTGAATGAAGGAGTGTGTTCTGACAGTACGGGTGTTTGTGAAGGGGTGAACAGGGATCTGGGGCTGGGCTCCATGTCTCTAGAGAACCCCTGTGAACTCCGAGAGAAGAACAGCTCTCCTTTCTCCTCCAACCGCACTATGTTTGAGACAGAAGAGGTACGTTCATCTGTCTGTCTGTCTGTCTGTCTTTCTTTCATTCCTGTACTTGACTCGTTCTCTGTCTCAGATGGTGATCCCAGCAGACCCAGAGGAGATGGAAGAGTTTCAGACTCAGTGTATCTGTCAGTGTCAGTATGTGGTTGATATCACGTTTCCTGTAGCCTACATTCTCCTTCCCAGTAAAGAGGCTTTTATGAGCATCTATAACAGGTATTGCGCGACTCACGCACATACAAGAGAATTAATTTTGGGGGAAAAAAAAGATCTTTGAAATGCCCTTTTCGGAATTAATATTCATTTTAGATTATATGTATGTTGTGTTGGGTACAAATAAAATAAATAAAATAAATGCCATGTAAAAAAATAAAGCCATGTTTGTATCTATTTCTCCCCAGGATTAATAATGATCTGTTGATGTGGGAACCTCCTCCACCTCCTCCGGCCCCTCCTCCGGCTCCTCCCTCTTCTTTTCAAAGTTCCCGTAGCTCCTCCCACCAACACAGACCTGAGGAGGATGAATTTTACTTCTGTAAATCTGCCTTCAGGCTGGGTCAGTCATGCTCTTTGGTTTCATATGTTGAGTTATGAACATTTTGACTTGTTTTATATACTATTTTTGCAAATAATAATATTTTGTACGTGCTTCTACTTTTATATAGGTTTTTTTATATCTTTTTTTTTTTGTTTGTTTTAGTTAATTGCAACAACAATGTTTTGGCTTCAGTTAAAGAATATTCTTCTTTTTTTTTTACTCATTATTCCAGAATCTGACTCTGAGGAGGAGGAGCCTCCGTTCTTCTCAACCGACCAATCAAAACGAAGGAAACCAGTAGAGCCTCAGTCCAGCCACGCCCTCAGTCTGCTCTGTTTAACGGTGCTGATTGGCAAAGGTCGCCTCCAAGCCATGACGGACTGCAAGGTAAATGCGGAAAAAAACAGCATGTAAATTGGAGCATTGTCACCATAGCAAAATTAAGTCGACACCAGTGGCAGTAATATTTCACTTTACTTCCATCAAATTCTGATACCATTCCTTTGAAGAATGAAGCTGGATGTAAAATGGACCTCTGTCACGGAGAACTCATTTTGGACTTGGAAGGAGGAAAGATTTTTAGTGTAACGCAACACCAGAACAATCCCAATCTAAACTTCCTCACCATAGAAAGCAGAAGAGTAGAGCTGTACCATAAAGGTGAGCTGTTAAACCATTTAAAATGACATCTAGTCACTTATACCCCTATAGTTCTTGGATGGGAAAAAGTTATTATCCTGTTCTGAAATAAATAAAAAAGTTGTTTTTGTGTCTTTGGATCTTTTATAGCCGAGGTCCCAGACTCCCCTATTCCTGCGAAACTGGAAATGCCCAGATTCACTTCCCCGGGTCATCTGGCCCCTACCATTTATCCCACAGAGGTGGGGGTGAGCAGTGTTGGTGGCCGAGAAACCGACGTTCAGATGCTGTCGACTGCCATCAAGATCACATTAGATCTTGAAAGGAATGTGAAGGTCTGTTATCTCATCTTCGTGTCACCTGTCAGTTAATTATGTGAGGATTGTTGTTTGTTTGTCCTATAAGTGTTCATCTCATTTTCTTTGCAGGAGTTTCTGGTCGCACTGCGGCTCCATGGTGCTACTTTACAACATCACATGGCGTTAACCAATCATAGCTGGCATGAGCAGGTACCTGTTGGTCACTAGTTTAGATATCAACTTAAAATTTGTGTGGATCTGGCCTGAATGTTTGGCTAATGTGTTTTTTTATATATATTTCTATATAGATTTAATCTGTTTTTATTTCAGTTTCAGTGATTGCAACAGAAATGTATTTCAATTACTTACCATGGCAAGTTTTTCTTAAAAGTACTCGTTTTAACATCACTGTTTTGACTTTTGACAATTATGTGTTATTAGCAGTAATGGTAATTATTTACTTCTAATAGTTTTTTCTGCATTCTCCATCAATGCTATTTTAGTAACATTGAGATACGGTTTTATATAGGTTTTATTATTTATTTATTATATACAGTATTGTTCAAAATAATAGCAGTACAATGTGACTAACCAGAATAATCAAGGTTTTTAGTATATTTTTTATTGCTACGTGGCAAACAAGTTACCAGTAGGTTCAGTAGATTGTCAGAAAACAAATGAGACCCAGCATTCATGATATGCACGCTCTTAAGGCTGTGCAATTGGGCAATTAGTTGAAAGGGGTGTGTTCAAAAAAATAGCAGTGTCTACCTTTGACTGTACAAACTCAAAACTATTTTGTACAAACATTTTTTTTTTCTGGGATTTAGCAATCCTGTGAATCACTAAACTAATATTTAGTTGTATGACCACAGTTTTTTAAAACTGCTTGACATCTGTGTGGCATGGAGTCAACCAACTTGTGGCACCTCTCAGCTGTTATTCCACTCCATGATTCTTTAACAACATTCCACAATTCATTCACATTTGTTGGTTTTGCTTCAGAAACAGCATTTTTGATATCACCCCACAAGTTCTCAATTGGATTAAGGTCTGGAGATTGGGCTGGCCACTCCATAACATTAATTTTGTTGGTTTGGAACCAAGACTTTGCCCGTTTACTAGTGTGTTTTGGGTCATTGTCTTGTTGAAACAACCATTTCAAGGGCATGTCCTCTTCAGCATAGGGCAACATGACCTCTTCAAGTATTTTAACATATGCAAACTGATCCATGATCCCTGGTATGCGATAAATAGGCCCAACACCATAGTAGGAGAAACATGCCCATATCATGATGCTTGCACCTCCATGCTTCACTGTCTTCACTGTGTTCTGTGTCTTGAATTCAGAGTTTGGGGGTCGTCTCACAAACTGCCTGTGGCCCTTGGACCCAAAAAGAACAATTTTACTCTCATCAGTCCACAAAATGTTCCTCCATTTCTCTTTAGGCCAGTTGATGTGTTCTTTGGCAAATTGTAACCTCTTCTGCACATGCCTTTTTTTTAACAGAGGGACTTTGCGGGGGATTCTTGAAAATAGATTAGCTTCACACAGACGTCTTCTAACTGTCACAGTACTTACAGGTAACTCCAGACTGTCTTTGATCATCCTGGAGGTGATCATTGGCTGAGCCTTTGCCATTCTGGTTATTCTTCTATCCATTTTGATGGTTGTCTTCCGTTTTCTTCCACGTCTCTCTGGTTTTGCTCTCCATTTTAAGGCATTGGAGATCATTTTAGCTGAACAGCCTATCATTTTTTGCACCTCTTTATAGGTTTTTTAATCAAAGTATGCTGTTCTTCTGAACAATGTCTTGAACGACCCATTTTCCTCAGCTTTCAAATGCATGTTCAACAAGTGTTGGCTTCATCCTTAAATAGGGGCCACCTGATTCACACCTGTTTCTTCACAAAATTGATGACCTCAGTGATTGAATGCCACACTGCTATTTTTTTGAACACACCCCTTTCAACTAATTCAACTAATTGCCCAATTGCACAGCCTTAAGAGCGTGTATATCATGAATGCTGGGTCTCATTTGTTTTCTGAGAATCTACTGAACCTACTGGTAACTTGTTTGCCACGTAGCAATAAAAAAATATACGAAAAACCTTGATTATTCTGGTTAGTCACATTGTACTGCTATTATTTTGAACAATACTGTATTAGGTATAGATATAGGTTTTATTAATATGATAATTAGTTTTTTATATTTTCCATTTTTATTAGATTTTTCTTCATACATTTTCATACATTTTTACTTATTTTAGTACATCAAGTTAAACTGAATTAAATGAGAAATGTTGCTACTATGTTGCAACCAGCTGAATAATTGTTAGATTTGTATATTATTTCATTCAACATTTTTTAATGCAGTTAACTCAAATGTGTTTGGTTTTAGTTTCAGTTAAATATAATGACACTGTTCTCTATACAGATTGTTGATTTCCTTGATGTCATTGATGATGAGATTTTAGGCTACACCCCACCTGCCGTCATCACGGTTCTTCACACTCACCTGGCCACCTGTGCAGTGGACTACAGGTAATGTAGTAACACTGAATGTTTGCTCTCACAAATCCTCTTAGTTCATTCTGTAAACGTTCTTTTCATTTCTCCCTCCAGGCCGCTTTATCTTCCTCTGCGAGTTTTGTTTACAGCTGAATCCTTTTCTTTATCCAGCAACATCATTGTGGACACTGCGACCTTTCACCTCAGGTACTTGTCACTGTGGTGTGATCTTAAATGGTTGCGCTGAATTTATTTGATTGGACCTGACAGCTCTGAAATCTTCTTTTAGGTTTATCTTAGATGACTCTGCATTGTACTTGTCCGACAAATGTGAAAGTGATATTGTGGATTTGAGACGAGGTACAGAACAAACATAGCTTTTAAAATCTTGTTTTTGCATTAATGTTTATAGGTGGAATACATCTAAACATATCGGTTTTGTTTGTCTCAGACTATGTGTGTGTGTTAGACATTGATCTGCTGGAACTGGCCATAACAACTTGGAAAGGAACTGACTCGAGTAAACTGGTTAGTTTCATGACAGCCTTCACTGGCCTGAAGATTTCTTAGCATTTCTATTATATTATTTAGAGATTTAGAGTTTTGTTTTACAATGTGCATTGTAAGTAAATAATAATATTAATAATAATATTAATTATCATTATAAAAAATATATTTTTTAAATATTTTTAATATAATGCATGTTATTTTAAATATTTTAAATTATTAAATTTAATCTAAAATAGCTAGTTTATTAGGTAACACCAATCTCAGGGTTTTGAGTTAAAAATTTATTATTATTATTATTTAAAATTGTATAAACCTGTGAGCATTTTATTTCACATTTTATCTTTCTGGCAATTCTCTTAATCATGGGATGTGACAAATACATTTTCCTGCATGTGAATAAAAGTGCATGTATTATATTCCTTTTAAGGTTACAGAATTATACAATAATTACATAAAATGTTGTTTTAGATGATTTATCGCCTGACACAATGCTGGACTTTGCAGTAGCAGCATTTTTTTTCTTTCATTTTGTTATCTGTGTTTCTTTAATTATATTTGCAGACTCAGCCGTTGTTCGAGCTTCGTTGTTCTAATAATGTTGTTCACGTGCACACCTGTGCCGACTCGTGCGCTGCTCTGGTTAACATGCTGCAGTACCTGGTGTCCCAGGGCGATCTTCACCCTCCCCCTCGCTACACATCCCCCACAGAGATCGCCGGACAGAAACTTCTGGTGTGAATTTTTTTTTTTTTTTTTTTTTTTTACAGCTATAGAACAGCTTCTTTCTCACATTTGTCTTCAACTCTAAAATCTCTCTCTTTCAGCTGTCAGAAAGTCCTGCCTCGCTTCCGCCCTGCCCTCCAGCAGAGACAGCAGAGATTAACCAGTGTGACCTCACAGATGCCTTGATTGACACCGAGAGAATCCTACAGGAGGAGACCCAAGATTCTGGTAAAACTTTGCAAGCGTGTGGCGTTGAGTTAATGTAGTTGTGTTTCATGACTAATTTTTTTCTAAATTTGAAAATAGTTTGGGGTTGGTATAATTTTGAAAGAGCTCTTATGCTCACCAAGCCTGCATTATTTAATCTAAAAGACAGTGAAATTTATAATATTGTGAAGTATTATTATAAATTAAAATAACCTTTTTTTCTGTAAGAACATGTTTTAAAAAGCTATTTACCCCTGTGCTTCCAAAGCTGAATTTCCAGCATCATAACTGCAGTCTTCAGTGTCACACGATCCTTCAGAAATCATTCTAATATGCTGATTTCTCAAAAACAGCTGTTGCTTCATATTTTTGTGGAAACTGTGGTACAGAAAAGTATAAAAGAACAGAATTTATTTGAAATAGAAATCTTTTGTAACATTATATGCATTTACTGTCACTTTTGATTGCTTTAATGCATCCTTGCTAAATAAAAGTATAACGAAGAAGACTCCAAACCTTAGTGTTATAGATTCATGGTTATTTACTTCTGTGTATTTATAAAGCAGGTTCTCCCTCCATTCGCCGAGCCTCACCTGTCTCAGTCTACCTGTTCCCGGGAGAAGCCCCCAAGCTTCGCCCCTCTGTTCTAGAAGGGGAGGAGTCTGATATTGATGGACTGGTCAGCACAGCTATGGAAGCTCATGCAGATATGATGTCAGAGGAAGGATCAGAGGGTTCCACTGACAACGACGACTTCTGCATCCTAGAGGCTCCTGGGATGGGCATCCCAGTATGTGCCCTCAGTTTTCACATTCTTCTCTAGCCTTTAATTAATTAATTTAATTAGTGCAGTTTCTCTCTCTCTCTCTGACAGCCTAGAGACGGTGAGCCTGTGGTGACGGTGCTTTCCCAGGGTCCTGTTAAGGTGCGGGATGGTTACTACTCTCGGCCCCGGGGCAGTTCAGATCTTCTGCGCGCCCCAGCCCGCTTCCCAGTGCCTCAGAACAGAGTGGTGCTCCGAGAGGTCTCGGTCGTCTGGCATTTGTATGGCGGCAAAGACTTCAATGGCAAACCCGGCTCGGCCCACACACCACACAGCCATAAGTGAGTACAGCAGAAGGTCTGAGAAGGCCGACTTGTTACAGATTGTTACAATGTTGCATTTTCTTTATGGATCAGCTTGTTTTCACAAGGCAACAGGTTCTGAAACAAGCGCTCCAAACAAGCCAGGTGTAAAAAAAAGATTTGTGATTTGTTTGTGTATGACAGAGTTCGCTCAGCTGCTCCCGGAGCCCGTGGTTCTCCCTCTCGTTCAGCGGGGCCCTCGCGGCCCCAGAACTCTTGGCGGTGGGTTGGAGGAAGTGGACGGCAGCACACACTGCTCATGGAGATACAACTGACGAAGGTATAACGTATTGCAATCAGTGATTTGAAGATTCAGAAAGCCTTGTGTCTAGTTCTATAAACTCTTTCTCTCTCTCTCTTCAGGTCAGTTTCCAGCATGAGACGTACCCAGTGGTGGCGCCCTCTGCTGCGGGACCAGATCCAGAAGTACCCCTCCTCGGAGAACAGCCTAGTTCCCGCCAAGTGTTTATTGTCCAGGAACTGGAGGTGCGAGACCGCCTTGCTTCCTCTCAAATCAACAAGTTCCTGTACCTGTACACCAGTGAGAGCATGCCCCGCAGAGCCCACTCCAACATGGTGAGATAGAGAGCAGGAAACAAAGGGAAGGAGTTTGTGTTTGTGTTCTGACCCGGCTCAATTGTTGCCGTAGTTGACTGTGAAAGCGCTGCAGGTGATGCCGGAATCGGGTTTGGGCGGACCCGAGTGCTGTCTGAGAGTCAGTCTGTTACCACTGCGACTCAATATCGACCAGGTACTCATTATGCGCTGTTTTTCAACACAGAACAAATAATGTTTCATATCAGGCTCCGTAAAAGTCCCATTCGTTTTCATTTCCTAGGATGCACTTTTCTTCTTGAAGGACTTTTTCAGTAACATGGCTGCAGGAGTTCATCCTTACCTGTCCATCGACCCTGCAGCTGAGGGTAAGTCTGCCCCCCATTAATGAACTTTTTATTAGTTATTATTGGTTTATGAATATTATGAATTGGATTTTATTTTTTTATTTTTAGTTTTCATTTTAAATTGTTTACTTTCAAATAATTTGTGTTTATTTTACATTTTGTCTGTTAACCTATTGCTATTTTGGTTTCATTAATAATAACTTATTTCAGATTGTTGCTTTAATATATTTATATATATATATATATATATATATATATATATATATATATATATATATATATATATATATATATATATATATATATATATATATATATACACTCTCACACACACACACACACACACACAGTTTTATTACTAATTAGATTTTATATTTCATAAGTTTCTATTACTTTGTGAAGTTTACTATAAAGTTATAGTTAATATGGTTCTGCCAATTTTTCATTTGTTTCTATTTTATTTTATTGCAGCCGTTTAAAATTGTATTAATATTTTTTTTATTCTAAATATATGAATTTAAATGTATATTTTTAATTGCACACATTTATTTGAACTGTAATTGTGTGGGCATTGTCCCAGTGAGAAGTGACGCTCCTCAGAAGGCTTCAGACGACTCCGAGCCTGGCTCTGGACTGGGTCATGATCTGGCTGCGTCTGTAGAAACTACCTTTAGTGAGCAGAGTTCCTCCTCCGCTGGCTCCTCGTCCTCCTCGGACCAGCCCATCTACTTCAGGTAGAAGATCTGCCATCTAACCACATGACAGCACCCAACAAAACAAATGTGTCAATCATAATCAATGTCCTTTTGCACTCTCTCTCTCTCTCTCTAAGAGAGTTTCGGTTCACCTCTGAAGTTCCCATCTGGCTGGACTATCACGGGAAGCATGTGGTTATTGAGCAGGTTGGCCATCACTTATATCAAATAACTGATGCTCTGTTCATGTAATCATAGTCCGTTTATCTGTGTAGTTTGAGTGCTAAGCTTAAACACAGCGACAGCATTTTCTGAATAAGATCAGTTGTTTAGTTTAACTTGTATTAACATCTCTGGTTTCCTAGGGAACGTTTGCAGGCATCCTGATTGGTCTGGCCCAGCTAAACTGCTCCGAACTAAAGCTGAAGAGATTGTGCTGTAGACACGGGTAAACTCCTCTTCATCTGAACTCTTTTAGCTTTGAATCTAGATCTGAAGAGCGAGTTGTTTTGTTTCAGGCTGCTGGGTGTTGATAAGGTGATTCAGTATGCTGTGAACGAATGGCTCACAGACATCAGGAAGAACCAGCTGCCGGGGATTCTGGGAGGAGTTGGTCCCATGCATTCTGTCGTACAACTCTGTGAGTATGACAGAGTATGTAACATCTTAGTTAGTTGCACTGCTGTATTTCTTTTAACTGCTCTGACTATTTAAAGGAAAGTACTGAGTTCAGACTAATGGTTATTAGACTGATTTCAGAACTTTCCTTTAATATTTTTTCAGTGATTATTTCTCCCGTTATGTTGGAATTAACTGATCTTGAGGTCTTGAATAGTCAGATTGCTATAAGGTTTTGTGTTCTCTGCAGTCCATGGTGTGCGGGATTTGTTCTGGATGCCGATAGAGCAGTACCGGAAGGATGGGCGAATTATCCGAGGCCTCCAGAGAGGGGCAGCATCGTTTGGGACCTCCACAGCCTCTGCTGCTCTAGAGCTCAGCAACAGACTAGTGCAGGCAATCCAGGTATTACTCCACACTCACACACACAACTAAAATAGTGCTAAACCATACTAGTAATTGTAATACATATATAATTATATATAATTACATACATATATATATATATATATATATATATATATATATATATATATATATATATGTATATATGTGTGTATATGTAACTTTATTATTAAACATTTATTTTTAATTGTATTTTTATTTATCATATTTGCATATTTTTCTTTGTTATTTTTAATTATATTGATTTTTATTATGTATAATTTATGCTTATATATTTTATTTTAATTATTATATTCATATTTAACTATTATAATTATTTATCTCATTTGTATACTTTTCTATTGTTACTTTTTTTATTATAAACATTTTTATATTTCTTAAATTATAATAATAATTATATCTTAAATTATTTAATTTGTTACTACATATTTTGAATGTATAAATATTATCATTATTTTTTCTTAATCGTTTTATTTAAAAAAATAATTTTGAATGATATTTTTATCATATTTGTAATATTTTTCTTTGTCATGTTACTTATATTTATTCATAATTGAATGAATTATGAATAATTCATAATTGTATTTTTTCAGTTAGATTATATTTTAAAATTATTTATTATAATAGTTGAACTTTTTACTGTGTTACTAGATATTTTAGTTAATTATTTTACTGATAGATTTGTTATTTTTAATTGTATTTTTACATTATAATTATATTTATCTTTTTGTATATCTATCTATTGTCATGTATATATTTTTTATATATTCTATTTTATATTTAAATAATATATTATATTTGTTGGCTTAATCACAATTTAGAATTTGTATTTATATTTATTTATTTAATATTTTATATTTTTATGTATATTTCCAGGCCACTGCGGAGACAGTATATGACATCTTATCTCCGACTCCACCTCTGACACGCTACATCACTGAGGGACGTCCCGCTCCTCGTCCCAGACGCACCCCTCAACCAGCTGACCTCAGAGAGGGTGTGGCCAAGGCCTATGATACCGTCAGAGAGGTACATCGCTGAATTATTAACAACATGTGTATATCTGTTTAATAAATGTATAATATAAAGTGTTTATGGCTAGTCCTCATGCCATTTTCTCATTTGCCAGGGAGTGATTGACACCGCTCAGACCCTGTGTGATGTCGCGTCTCGTGGTCACGAGCAGAAAGGTCTTCCTGGAGCAGTGGGCGGGGTTTTGCGTCAGATCCCGCCCACTGTAGTCCGTCCACTTATAGTTGCCTCAGAGGCCACTTCAAACCTACTGGGAGGAATGCGGAACCAAATTAAACCAGATGCACGGAAAGAGGACTTCTTAAAATGGCGCACCGAAGATGGCCAAGAATGAGATTAACAGGCCTTAATGAAGTCTGATTTTTGTTTGTATGAATGTGAAATGTGAGTACCAATGCTAAAACAAAGGACAAAAAAATGGAAACTGAACCATTTTTAAGTGGCTTCCACATAGTTGCACACATTGTTTCATGGAATGCAAATGTTTTGGTCTTGCACTTTTGCTCTAGACAGCCAAGTGCAGCTCAGTCTCTTCTTGTTGTATTGAATCGAATGCATTCATATCAGTCTGTGACTCTGTTTACCTGTTAGCTCAAGACCAGATGTTTCTTTTCCCTCTCTGAAACCCTGATATTCTCCCTCTCAAGTATTTCAAACATAATGTTGAAGTTGATTACTCATTTAGGTGAGGTGAAGCACTTATTAAATGCGTTGAGGTGGCCTTACCGTACTTTTCATTAAACACTAGGAAAGAGATTCTTCTTTGCCCTCTCATCCTGATGTCTTTGTGCCATATTTCTATTTCATTGACATTATAAAGATCTTGCTTTAAACTATTTTAGCCTAAATAATGCATTCGTTATTTGAGTGATGTCCAAAATGTCCAGGACAGATTTCACCTCAAAATCAAAAGATAAAAGAAAATAGATTTTATATAAAGAAAATAAAGCCTATGTTAGGTTTTGCATTGCAGCATCATTTTCTTGATAATTTATATATTCCAATCTGGATATTGTACATTTAATTCTTAATTTTATTTTCATTTCTGTAATGCAGTATTTTTATTTAAATCAGCATAAAGTCAGTACATATATATTCTTGGCTATTTTATTATTTTTTCACATTGCAGTAGATTTTTTTTTCTTCTTCACAATAATGAGATTTGCGGATTGAAATGTTGTTAAATTGTCCAGAAAAATAATGCACAATGCAAACTTTACAATATAGGGTACAATATTTTTTTCTAATGTTTTTGTGGTGAAATATGACCCAGGCATGTTCTTGCCAGATTCAGCCTTTAATCTGCCACTTACTCCTCAATCAAACATGCTTGCTTTCGTCTCATTAGTTGCCTTCCTACGTGTTTTAAATATTTGATTTCATGTGTAATAATGGCTAGTGAAATGTAAAAACTGATCATGTTAAGCATTCAATGTCCTTGTGCAGGAAGAAGTGGAGTGAGTTGGTTGACAAAGGGCTTATGGGGTAATGTTACATTCACTTTTTTGTTAATTGTATAACAGTGTGAGGGGAGTGAGTTATTGCTGTCTGTTTTTATTTGTGTCTAAGTATGTACAGTGCGTGTATGAGCGAGTGTGTCAGGACATGCATGTTGTATTGATGGTTGGCTGGCTGGTTATGTGATTCATAGCTATCAGTGTGCGTTTGTTTCTTCTGTAATTACAACGATATCATACGCTGTAATAATTACCTGTATAGTACCAGACGATGTGTAAACAAATTAATACAAATTAAAAAAAAGGAATAAAAATGTGCATTTGAAAAATATTTTAATTTACTGTTGTAAATGTTGCATCCACAGAGCCAATAATAGTGTGGTTTAATAAATAATTTTAATAGATTTAAACAAATATATTTTATGCTATGTGACTAGGTGTTTGTCCCACAGCAAACAGTCATTTTTATTAAACCCATATGCAACTGGATTACAAGTTAAGTTGGTTATTTTTTTATTATTTTTTTATAAAAAGGGAAAAAATTAATAAATGGTGTAAAATTTTGCAAAATAGCCTATTACAATTAGCAGAAATGGCAAATATGATCAACTGTAAAGTTATATCGAAACCCTGTTTTACCTGTCGGATATTGTCTTTTACATTTGTAGCATGTGTCATAATGTTCGAGTTTATTGTGTATACTTGTTAGTTTGTAGGACATTATATTTTAGCACTTTTTTATTTTTAACAAGACGTTTGAAATCAGCATTCAGAACCACTCAAGAAACACTTTTGTATAGCTAATTGTAATTTAGGCTCAAACTATTCACTGAGATTTAACCATGATATTACATCTTAAATTGAAATTATTGCACATTCTCCACTTATAACGACGTAATGCAGTTATTAGCCAGTTACTAACAGTGAAATCTGCAGGCGGAACCAAACACACCGCGCTTTGTTTCTCAGGGAGCTTGTTTCAGAGGTTGCATACAGTCATCGGCAGAACGCATGTGCTTGTTGTTTATAACGTAACACGTTAAAATAATTAAACTTTGTTACTGAAATAAATAGCCACGTACTGCGAAAATGAAGCTGTTAACGCATAACATGTTAACATCCCACGTGAAAGGTGTGACTAAAGGATACCCACTTATTATCAAGGTGAGCTTGACGTACGGTGTTTTCATTAATGATCAGTTTATTTTGGAGATGCACACTAATACAGCGTGCAGCAGTCATTTAGTGTGGAGTCCAAACGGCTTCTAGCTTTTATACTAACTCATCTTCTTTTTTCTTTTTTTTTAATCAAACATTTAAATCAGAAAGTTACAGGGAAGCTCTTTTTATATATAGACACAGACTATGCTTTTGAATGCCAGGCCTGACTCTTGTTCTGTCTTGGCTCATGAATGAAGGCAACAGAAGTGAAAGTGAATGAGCTGGAGTTCAATTCTCAGTTTGTGAGCCGGATGATCCCTAAACTGGAGTGGGGTGCACTGATCCAGGCAGCAGAATGGGTGAGTGAAGATCGTGTGTTTCGTTTCAATGATATTTGATGAGGAGCTGTGAATTGAATTGTCTGTGAATGATACATCAGTATTGGCTATCAACATGTCTCCCATTGCATTTACCTGGTGGATTGTGGGATACTCATGGGGTGTTTTTAACAGCTTGGACAGTCTCAAGACCTGCCCAGTACTCTCATACCAGACTATGAAAAGGACGAGGAATTCCTGCGGAAAGTTCACAGAATTCTTCTGGAGGTGAGACCAATCAGATGACTTGTATAAAATATTTAATGTGTTATAGGTTTATAGTTTAGTCATTTCCTATGGACTCTTTTCACATGTCACGGGTTTTTTTAAGTTCCCATTTGCCGCAAAAGAAATAAAAATTAAATCCAGTATAGCATTTCTGTGACTTTCCGAAAGAGGAAAAAATATTGAAAGATTGATTCCATTGGACTGAAGCGAGTAAGATGTCAAATTTGGTTTTTGTGGAAGTGAGTTAGTCCTAATAGCGGTGTCCTCTTTCCTCCCAGGTTGAGGTTATAGAGGGATCTTTACAGTGTCCTGAATCTGGCAGAGAGTTCCCGATCTCCAAAGGTGTTCCCAACATGCTACTCAATGAAGGCGAGTAGTTCAAGCTGCTTCACGTGTCCCACAAGAAAAGATACCGAATATCAGACCAACATTTTTGGGGTGCCATTTTATTCAAGGGATAATGGAGTGAAACATAATTCAGGAGTTATGCTGATTTATACAGTCATGTTCAACTACTGTCTCCAAACATGTGGTTGCTATGAGAATTTACTTTTGTGTTGTTTCTCTCATTGTATATTGTGCTTTGTAAAATATGAAATAAATTTGTATTGATTTAAGTTTTGAATCTCTGTTACTTGTTGGTGCTACCTGCAAATAATAATGCCAAAAATGTCTTTTTTATAATGATAATAATAATACATAATAATGTGTGTGTGCATATTTAAAAGTTAACAATAAGATAAATGTTAAAGATTAATTGCACATGCACATATATACAGTATCTGTGCTGTCAAATGATTAATTGTGATGAATCGTATCCAAAATAAGTTTTTATGTATGTGTACTGTATTTATTTATTATGTATAAATAAATATGCACACATTCAGTATTTATTATGAAAATATTTACATGTATATACATTTAATAGTCAATATATAAACAACAATTGTTTCTTAAATATAATAATCGTTTGACAGCAGTAAGTATATACATACACACACCTTTTATTGTTTTTATTACTATTTGGGTTCATTCATTTTATTAGTTCAGTGAGTCAGTATTTATTTTGAATTAGTAATTTTAGTTCTTTAACTTAGCGTACTTAAAAAAAAATAAGTTGTCAAGTTAACATTTCAGTTTTACATTTAGTACGTTTTTATCTAATATTTATAGTTTATTTTATTTCAGCTATATTAAGTAACAGTAAGTTTATTTACCATAATAAGCCAGTACCTCATGTCATAAAGCTGCTGTAAAGCGTGGTCTTCCTGCTCGTCTGAGATTATTTAGGTCAGCTGTAGTAGTTTCACGAAACAAACTCTGCCAAAGACTTATTCATATCACACAGAAACCTCTGAGAGCAAGATGACGTGGCAAGGCAGCAACTATATTTAGTCTGAGGGAGGTTAAAAGAAAAAAACGGGATAAACTGTTTTCGAGCTCTCTATATTTAAATCTTATATTGCAATACCGCAGCGAACCACCAGAGCGGCCCCGCTCCTTTCATCCGTCCGCGGCCGCCTGATGGCGCTCGAGGCTCCGCGTCCACGTCACAGGATTCCACGTTCTCTCCGATTCAGAACCACAGAACGCTGAATTCATGCTTAAACAGGAAAATATCAGTTCTTTGGAAATGGTTTCAGCCTTTGAAAAATTCCAACTCTCTGGTGTCTGTTTTTGGTTCCTAATATCTAATTTCTTTGAGGCTTTTGGTGTCGTATACCTTCTGCCTTCTCTTGAAGTTCAATTACAGCCCTCTTGGCCAAACTATAATAATGTCATAATGGAGAGGTGGAGAGAGAGCAGCTACAAAGCTGTTTTTGAAAGATTAACGATCATGTAGATGGTGAACTGTAATTAACAATGAGAAGAAAGATAGGGAGTGGAAGTAAAGCAAGGAAGGGTGTACAAAATGAAAGGATGCGAAAGCTTAAGATTGAGGCCTTGGATATCTACCATTTCTCTCCAGGAAACAAAAAGGAAGGTGAAATTAATATCCAGTGAATCTATTTTAAATGTGTCCATGGGTCTTTTTTTAAATGGGTCTGTTAAATGCATGAGGGAAATATTGGATTAGAAAAGCACATTGTCTTATTTCCAAGGTAAACAAATGAAGAAAGTCAGTCAGTAACTTCAGCCTGCTGTGGGGGATATTTGACTGTTTGTTCAGATTTTTGTTAAATATCAGGCTTCTGCTTGGAAACACAGTTGCCAAGGAAAGATTCCAAAGAAGTGTCACCATTGTTATGTAATGATGCCATCTGGAAAAGTCTGTGAGAAATACTAACGTAACATAAATAGACTTCTGCAGCTTTGTTCTGGTGACTTCTTATGATCTGATTAAAAGGCTGGCGAAAATTTTTGCAGACCAAATCAAAGTCAGTTTGGCATAACCTGCATGCACTGTAAAAAAAAATACATAAAAATCTGTGACATTTATGGTATAATACCGGCAGATGTGGTTGTCAGAACTTCACCATTAAAAATATGGAAGCAACATTTTAGGTTTTACAGACCTAAATTCACAATAAAATACCGTATTTCATTAACTGATCTAATGTTCTAATGTTAATAAATCAATATATTTAAGTACTAATATCTGTTTTGAACCATTGTAATGCACTAATAACCACCAAAAACTGGTGGTGATGAGGAAGTAACATGATGTATCAAAGCTCATCACCAACAGCTCTTCCACAAGCTGAGAAGGGATATATAAGATAGAGCCCAAATATAAAAAAACTAAGAAGAAACATAGTTGTTTCAATTAAAAAAACATAAAATATGAAGTGTCATGCAGGGAATTCTGGGAGTGTCAGTTTACAGTTTTTCACTGTAAATTCAACAATTATTGTTTTTATTTTTCACTTCCAAAAACTAAGTTTAATGTTATTTTACTGTAAAATTAAATGCAATTACAGTTATTCACTGTATATAGTATGGAAACTGATAACCAATTAACAGGTTTTTACTGTAGCATTTTTACAGTCTTTTACTGTTAAGATCACAATCTTTTTTTACAGTGTGCACTGAAATGGAAATTCATGAATTTTACATAAATATTAAGTTGATGATGAAGTTTAAAGATGTGCACACCTTAATTGTATTCAGTGTGCAAAATATTAAAGCTTTTCACATGTTCAAAAATAATTTAATTTTTAGTATTGTAGACATCCTTAGTCCTTTTATTTTTCTTGTCCTTCCTTCTCTCTCTCTCTCCCTCCCTCCCTTTCTTCCACACTGTTGTATGTTTTTTTTCTTCCTTTCAAACTTCAGAAAACTTTAGGGACTTGTTTTGTTGAAGAGATGTTTTTGGTAGCTCTGAAAGCCACGGAGGTTTGTGTTTTTAATTACAGCAGAGTAGTTAAATTCACACCTTCAAATACTTTCTTTGACATCTGACGTTTTTGTTGACGGTCTTGTCATTTTTTCCCCTCTCTCCTTTTAAATGGATTACTCTTTGCAAAAGATGCCTTCTGGTACGCCAAGCCTAGACTAGCATTTATTCATTTTGTTTATATTAAATCCAGTTCAACTCTATGCTGGAGACAGTCAGTCTTTGTCATGGGATCATTTTATTTTCCTTAAGCAACTTCAAGGGCTTGATTGAACATTTGGATGGCAGGTCTGCATCTTGACTCGAGGCTGTAAGGAAAGAGAATAAAATCTGACCTGATCTCTAATAGCTGTCACGGGAAAGGAGCTGAAGATTCACTAAAAGAAAAGAAAGTACTAACCCTCCTCACTAAAGCTCCAAGACTAACCACAAGAATTCAAAGCAGCACTTGGAGTTTCTCTCTGAATCATTGGATAGCCTACCAGACGAACACGAGACAGTTCATTTATTACCTTACCGGTAAATGCTTAAAACCAGGGAAGCATGATGGAAAGTCTGTGTTTATAGATTGCATATGGATTCATATTATTAAGATGTTCTGTAATAATGGACTCTTGTATTCCACTTGTCATCACAACATGCAGAGAAATCTGGCCAATATTTAACATTTGTTTCACCTTGAGTAGCTCATGCAGGGTGTGAATCACGGAGGGTTTTTGGCGAGGGTTTGAACCATAAAAAGTGCTTATACTTAACTGTATAAGTTCAACAGATCTCTCTGCTTACCGTTAGGGACGCCAAAATACGTAAGATGTAACGTTACCTTAAAAGTTTGCGCCTCGAAAATTACCTTGAGGTTACGTAAATCCTTTCAAGTTACTTGGAATTCACACATCTAGCTCAACTAATGTCCTCTGCGCAATATTCTTTCCTGATGGTGTGTTTTTTTTTTTTTTTTTACTACAAGAGTACATAAATGGCAGTGTATGAGGAGGTAAAAGCTCGTATCTGACAGCAGAGCGGCTCATTCACCTGGTGAACACAGAGCGCCAGCAGCGCAGCCTACGCACTTTGGGTTTGTCCCATTGCAAGAGACGCGCTCAGTGCGCGGCGCGCCCTCCCCGAGGACATCCAGCGGACCGGGCGTTATAGAGGAGCGCACCCGAGCCTCTCATCTGTCAATCAACCATGTGGTTCATCAATCTAACTTTGCTCGTTCTCAAGCTGTCTGTGTCTGCGGAGGGATTCTCCACGTGCCAATCCTACAGCTTGGACGACCACAAATCTAAAAGGATCGAGGCGGTGCGCGGACAGATTTTGAGCAAGCTGCGCATCCGGAGCCCTCCGGATCCCGAAGCCAATCCTTCACCGGAGTCGGTACCGGTGGAGGTGATGTTACTTTACAACAGCACGAAGGAGCTGCTGAAGGAGCGCGCGCGCCAGGCCGAAGTCGCGTGCGAGCGGGAGAGCAGCGAGGAGGACTATTACGCCAAAGAGGTGCAGCGGATCAATATGATGCCACTGCGCGCAGATACGAGTGAGTGATATGCAGTTTTATATAATATGGTTGCCCATTCAAAGAATGCACTCTGATTCTGGATGTGTATGCTAATTAAGCCTAATTCTAGTGCAAGATATAGCTTGCCCATATCAAAATTGGTTGTGCGTGAGAGATGATGATTAGATTGTTTAAAAATATCTTACAATGTTAAAGCAAACTCATGGAACTTTGAAACGACATGGTTGGGCTGTATTTCACCATCGAAATATTCAGAATTATATTTTGCTTCATGAAAAAAAAATAAAAATAAATGTCAATTTTTATGCCGATAACCGATATACAATATTTTCAATATTTGTTTATTTCTGCTTTTTAACAAAATGACATGATTCAAACTGCATTTTGTATAATTCAATTATATTCCGTGTAGTATTATTTAGGCCAGTATTGGCTTTTCATGAATGATAACTTAACTAATATGCAATATTTTAATTCCTGCTTTTTGACAATAAGATAACAACATGATTATTAGATAACCACAACAAAAATATAATGTATGGGCAATTGTAATGCCATTGTATTTCAGAATATAGTTTTGCAATCTAATTGGTAACAAACTTTTTTTTGTCTTTGTTATTAATACATTTAGTTATTTTATATATTTATTTATTTATTTAATGAATACCCTTTTTGGTGCTTTTTTTAGAGAAATATGTGCCCTGAAAAAGAAGTTTAAACTATAATGTTTGCATATCAGTATAATATCAAACAGATTACCAGTCTGTAACAATTATTTATTGTTTTGTATTGTGGTAGTATACATACATACATACATACATACATACATACACAACTGTAATGCAATATTTCTAATCTGCATAAATCACGTATTGCCGAACTAATAAACTATTGAAAATAATGTCAATTACAAAAAAAAAATACATTGTAAGTAATAAGTCAAACATGCTTAATTTTCATTACAAAAATGTCAATGAAAAGCAGTTGTTGTTGCCCTAAAAACATTTGCCACATGCAAAAAATAATTATTGTTTTTCTTTAGATTTTTTGGGTGAAATATGACATGCATCTGTGACATTCTCTTACATACATAGTTTATATACAATAAAATTATCAGATTCGAAAAATGTACAGAGTTGAAAATATCCCTGAGGCATATACTTGATCTAACAACTATTATATATAGTGTACCTATAATATACAATTTAGTTGCTAATAATAAGGCAGCTTGAGTTCAGTGAGGCCTCTGGGAAGCTGAAAGGGGTTAGTCATTACATCTGCTGCTTTGGCACCAAGACAAGTTTTATTTCCTTGAGGTTGACCCTCTGAAAACCACGCACAGACCACAAAGTGTAAACAAGGCCAAAGTGAATCCTGCTTTTGTTCCACAGACTCAATCCACCCGGTTCCTCAGAGCCCGTACTTCAGGATAGTGGGCTTCGACGTCACCAACGTGGAGCGAAATTCCAGTACTTTAGTCAAAGCAGAATTTCGCATCTTCAGAGCACCAAACCCACAGGCGCGCACCACAGAGCAGCGTGTGGAAATATACCAGGTGAGAGAATCGCATGTGGTTTTTCTAGACAAAAGGCTTGGATCGTCCCAAAGAGCAGCAGCAAGTGGCAACATCTGATTCCTCAGGGTTTGATTCCTCACATATTTTTTCATGCAAGTGGCAACATCTGATTCCTCAGGGTTTGATTCCTCACATATTTTTTCATGCTGTACAGTGCAAATAGACCAGCAGATGAATGCATGGGTAACTCAAATAAGCTTGTGGTTTTTTCCCTTCACACCCACAGATTCTCAAATCTGAAGACGTGACAGCACCGTCTCAGAGGTACATTGACTCTAGAACAGTTGAGCCTCGTGCCAAGGGGGCGTGGCTTTCTGTCGACGTCACTGAGACTGTGAAGGAGTGGATGGCGTTCAGAGGTCAGTGAGTTCATCTGGAGGTTTAAACATATACTTACTGCTCGATGAAGCAGAAGAGCAAGTCAAATGAGATTTCCTTCTCTAAGAAAAATAATCTTTTTCCCGTTTAGAGAGGAATCTCGGACTCAAGATCAGTGTTCACTGTCCCTGCTGTACATTCGTCCCTTCCACAAACAATATTGTCCCTAACAAGAGCGAAGAGTTGGAAGCCAGATTTGCAGGTCATTTTCTCATCAATCTAAATTTGAATGAAAACAAGAAAGGCAATAGAGTGGTAACAGTGGTAACAGTTTAGTTCTTACAATTAATGCAAAAACAGGTAAAACTTTTTAAGGTGTCCTTGTTACACGTTGCATGTGCATACTATTATAATTATGTATAAATGTATAATTACAACACCACTTTTTGGCCAACTTCAATGTCTTCACCAGACATCCTTAATACATTTTAAAGCAGTAAAAATACTGTTCCAAATGAAGACAAAAAGTGAACTTTCCTAGCTGTCAAATTAAGTGTAACATTGTTAATGTCATAGGAAACTGTTCATTTGTTGTCATTGATATTTTGGATCGATTCTTTCCCAGGTATTGATGACGACATTATAAAGCATAACAGAAGACCAGGCATGACTTCTGGACAGATTGAATTCAGCACAAAAACTCCCCATTTGATACTCACCCTGCTGCCCACCGACCGTCTGGACATTCCCACTAAGAGAAACCGCAAGAAGAGATCAGCAGCGGACACATCCATATGCTCACGGTACAGAGAGAAAGAGTGCCGGAGTGTGTGTGTGTGTGGCATGTCTCTGGGATACTGAGAATCAGATATTTTTGTATAATCTGTGTAAACTGTATGTTCCGTACCAGCACACATTATAAAAGCTAGAATGTGACAAAATGAATGTTAGTATAAAAACAGATGCAAAAATCGAATATAAATGGTTCTGAAGGATTGCAGTATTACGCTTAATATACAGTATTTTGTCAAGTTATAGAACTTTATACAATACTGTTAATGCATACAGTAAACAGAAAAAGAATTATGCATACTTCATCATTTCCAAATTCTGCAGTAAAGCAGCTCTAATAAGACATTATGCAGCCTAAGCCAGCTCAGTGTTGATTCAGTTCAGTTAAATTATTGCGTAAAGTTCATCAATTATAATACAAGTCCAATTCAGCTATAAGAAGCTCTATTGAATACAGTATTCAGGAGTCCCCAGTGAATGCAAGAAAACATTAACACTGCATGAAAAACCAATCAGGATCCAACAGAGACACTCAGAGCTGGATGAGATTGATCCCAATGCGTGAGCTTGTAAAATAGTAGTCTAGATTATATTGCATCACACACCCACAGATCGCATGCAGCGACTCGCCCAGGGAGTGTCACGTCTGATATGCTGTCTGCTTCTTGTCTGTCCTGGGACTAAATGCTCTTTTAAATTGTATTTGTTATTTGGAGTGGTTCCTCTGTGCTAAACAACATAGAAATGCTCACATCTAAGTCAAATCTAATTTTGTTGCTGTAGTCAAAACTAGACAACAATTATTCAAGGGTTAGTCCACCCCAAAATTAATATTCTTTCATCATTTGTTCACATCATTTACAGTGTTGTTCCAAACTGGCATTACTTCTTCCATAGAGCACAAAGGGTGAATTATGTATATACACTGTAAAAAATTTCTTGTTGTTTTTACAAAAACTTTTTGGCAGCTGTGGTTGCCAGAATAATTTTGTAAAAATACAGAAAACTGTAAACACATTTACGTCAAAAACTGTTAATTTTACAATATAAAGCTGTAATTTACAAACAAGAAAATGTGAATATGAAACCAGTAAATTCAACAACACACAAAAATAAATCTGTTTTGTACCTTGAAAATACTGACAACCACCATAATAATAAAGATGGTACTGTATAAGAGAAAGCCACATGAAGTATCAAAGCTCATCACAAGTAGCTTCACCACAAGCAGAAGTATATTTTAACATATAGAAGGTGCACATTTATGGAAACACAAAACACCATCATGGTAACACACGTGATACTTAAATAATGCAAAAAACTTTCATTAAGCAACAGAAGATGTAACATAAAGCTCAAATGTACATAACTGATAACAAGAACTATTTAAAAACATGATTATTTAAACAAAATACTTTCAAACGTGGAGTGTCACGCAGGGAATTCTGGGAATATCAGTTTACAGTTTTAGACTGTAAATTATACATTGATTTGTTTTTTTTTTACTTCTAAAAGCTGTATAATTAACAGAATTTTACTGTAAATTTACATTAAATGCTTTGTTAGATCTTTTACAGTTTTTCCCTGTATATAGTACGGGAACTTACTGTTAACCTATTATCAGTTTTTTTCCGTAGCGTTTTTACAAAATTTTACAGTTAAAATTACACTTATTTTTTACAGTGTATATATATATATATATATATATATATATATATATATATATATATATATATATATATATATATATATATATATATATAAAAGAATATACAATTCTAGAATGAAGAATATAGAGTTGTTATTGTTAACTAAAATGAATTGTTAATTGAAATCAAGTTGGAATAAAATAAAATATAAATATTAGATCCAAAAGGTTTAGGTTAGTTTCATTTAGTTGCAGCACTAAAATAACTGGAAATAAAATTAAACTGAGATAAAAAAAAATATATATATATAAAACTATGTAGTTATACTTAAAAAAATTAAAAATAAACTAATAAAAATGACAAAAGTACACAGCACAATTAAATTTCAGTCTGCTGGTCTTATAAAATATTGTAGAATATATTATTGAATATATTGATATATATATAGAAAATATTGTAGAAACTACCCTTTTTCTGTAAAGTTGCTTTCCAACGAATTGTATAATAAAAATCACTATACAAATAAACCCGAATTGAATTTAATTGAATAAAAACACTGTTGTATTGAAACCAATCATTCTCCCTCCTCCAGAACTGATCAGGGCTGCTGTCTGAGGTCTCTGTATATCGATTTTCGTCGGGACTTGAACTGGAAGTGGATCCACGAGCCAAAAGGGTACAAAGCTAATTTCTGTGCGGGGAACTGTCCTTACCTATGGAGTGCAGACAATCACTACAACATGGTAAATATTGATCAGACTTAGCATGTTTGCAGGTTGGATCAGGACTCCCAGCTAAAAAAAAATGACACCACCCTGCATCATATTTGCTGAAAGAAATCCAGTGCTGGTTTCTTACTAATTTAAGGCTGCTGATTACAAAAATAGTGTCTGTTTTGCTTCAGCACATCAGACTTTCTCACATAATCTGATTCGCGTTTTGTAGCATTTTTGCAGTCAACAGTCATTTGAAAGGTAAACAAGTCTCATATTCCACCATGATCGGCAGAAAAACTGCAACAAAGACATGACTCATTTCTTTCTCTAAACTAGATTACAATTCTCAGCTCATTTTCACATGTATGATTGTTCTCAATGCTTTTATTTGTCTTTAAACTTGAAAGGCATTGACATCTGTACAGTATGCTTGTATGTGCAGTGTTCTAGAGTTCAGATGTTGTTTTCTGTGTCTGCTCACAGTGTTTCTCTTTCTGTTTTAATTTTAGATTATCCCGCTGTATAATAAAATGAATCCAGAAGCATCAGCATCTCCGTGTTGTGTTCCTCAGGACCTGGAGCCCCTCACCATTGTTTATTTCCTAGGCCGAACCCCCCGTGTGGAACAGCTCTCCAACATGGTGGTCCGGTCCTGCAAGTGCCGTTGACGCAGTGGAAAGAGAAGACATAGCGTTCTCAGACAGAGCACAGAAAAACAGGTGGATCAGAGGAGAGCAAACTTACATCTCAATGTATGGCATCTTAAAGGGATACTACACCCAAAATTTTTAACTGTCCTCATTTACTCATTTACATTCCAAAACGGGATGCATTTCTTTCTTCTGGCACGCACAATATAATCTGAAGAATGTTTGGAACCAAACCATTGACTTCCATTGTGACACTGAAACATTTCACAAAATGTTATCATTTATGGTCTACAGAAGAAAGAAATGAATCTTTATTTTTTTGGGTGAACTATACCTTCAAACTTGTGGAAAGAGGAATAGCATATAATCATACATCAAGCATCTTCAATAAAGGAGCGATAATCGTCTCTGCATTGGTAATAGTCTAATAAATAAGCTTTTTTAACAAGTATCTCCTCGCATTTTCAATATCGCACACAAAGCACACGTCAGCAGTACAGTTTTTTTTTTTGATTTTGTACGAAGTTTACTGTAGATCGGTTTATATTTTTGCAAGTGTAAATAGTTTTCGGTGATGTTTATATGTGTTTATTTGCTAAATACAATAAATTTTGATTAGATAATAATATTCTGTGGCCTTTTCATTCATTTTCGTTACATTTATAGAAGTAGATTATTGGCTGTGGCTTCGTTTATTCAGTATACGGCCCAGCGAGTGGCCTGCTCTCAAGGTTTCCTTTTTTTCTTCAAACGATAACTGTGTGGTCTGCACTCGCTGAAAATGCAGATTTGACTAGTGGACTCAACAGCCAGATGCGGTTCGAGGTTAGAAAAGCTGCGACGTAAACAGGATGTGAACAATTTCCAGACACCGACCACTCACGGAACGCCAAATTTAAACGCTTGGGGTTCAGGGTTTGTGGTGACATGGGAGAAAGAACAGTGGGCGAAAAGCGGGCGACCCACTGAGTCGAAATGGCCTGTTGGACGCGTTTCAAACGCACCGTGTGATGTCTTTGATTTGTATAATCTGGCAGTGCCATTCACACCCTATAATGCTGTGCGATATAATTTAGTCTGATCTGTGGGAAGTTCGGAAGGAATGTTGGCCTACATATCTCCTGTTTGTGTTCATTCTGTCTATAAAGCCTCAACATGTCCTTTAAAAACCTATAGCTGCTGGCATCGCATTACAAGTTTGTTTTTGAGTAAAAAACACCAAATGTTTATCTGTGGCCGGTGAGAATGATCTGTCGGGAATGACAGGGTTTCTGTGTTTGGCTGCCAGAGCTAAAATGAGCAAATTCTTCTGCCTCTTACTCAGTGAAAACAACTTTTATAACTTGATAGGAAATGGGGGATGCAAAGGGAGAGAGGGAGAGCGTATTGTTACATAACAGTCCTTAAAATGAACCGACTGAAATACTTATTGTCGCTTACGCAACGTTGACTCAGCGTCCTCCGCAAAAGGCTGATTGGTGGAGTGCAACTTTGAAACCTCGGGGCACGAAAGAGGACGATCATCAGCCGTCTGAGGGCCGTGTGGTTTGGGAAGAGCGGGCTGGGTGTGAGAGCAGCTTCGGGACACATGGTTTTGACGGGGTGTGAATGAGCAAGTGTTGTGAGAGTTGTACAGCAGTCTAGACACAGCAGACTGTGATCTCAATTATCAGCCATTGGTTGAATCCTTGATCCTGTAGATCAATATTTTTAGGAAAATCTTAATTGCTTTACAATTTCACTGCATTCCTGTAGCTGAAATCTAAATGCAGTTATGTTTTATATTATCTTTTTCAGTTTAATTTTAGTTAAAGGTTTTAGTCTTTCTGTTTTTTTGTGTCTTTTTTGTAGTTGTTTTTATTGAGTATGTCTATATAGATTTTATTCATTTAATTTCTGTTTTAGTTTTTAGTTATTTTAGTACATAACATTAAAGCTAAATTAAATGAAAAATGTTAAGCATATTTCTTATATATACTTGCAAAGAAAGTTACATAAGTGAGATTTTTATAGTTTATATTTATGTTTTTTTTTTAGGATAACTATAATAATCCTGCATGATATTCTGATCGGTTTAGGAAAACAAGAAACTTACTGTATATTGAATATTTCTTTGTAAATATGCAATCTGTAACACAAAATGAAGTCCAAAAAAGCCAGATCTCTAGATGTGATGTGGCATTAATGGGGCACCATGGCCACTTATCTTCATCAAGAACCTGGGACAATGACAGATTTGGTAATAAATATGTATCATGTCCAATCACTATTTTTTTTTTTTTTCAAATGATCTCTTTGGCATTACTGATTGAGTCTTTGTATTTGTCTGAAGCAGAGTCTAGATGGAGAGACAGACAGATATTCTGGCAGTTCATGTCTATAAACAAGGAAGATTCTTGGCCATAGCAGAGTCTGTGAGTACTCTTATAAAAGACCTTTATATACACAACAAAATCACAAGAAAAGCTTTTACAGAGAGGATGTCAAGCAAATTCTTTATGCAAACTTTCAATGCCCCCATGATTATAAAAACATGCTAAAGATAAGCATCCACTGGAGAAGTTACAAAACAGCTTCTGAGAAATAGAAAAAGCACTTATTTATAGTTTGTTTATATATTTATAAAGGGGGAGCAGCGAAATGTTGCTTCACACCTGCATGATATATAAAGCTAATGTAAAGCTATACAGCTTTCCACATACTGTATATACATATATACCACAAAATAAGACCTGAAACTATTTAAGATTATTTTATTAAATGCAAGCTTATGCTAGATTCATTTGGTTATATACCAGTTTATCATATATGTACTGCAGTTTTCACTACAGAATATTAGATTTGTGTATTTTAGAAAAGTTAAAGTTCAGCGTGTTTGTTGAATGAGCAAACAATTTCTGCATTTGCCAATGAGGAAAAAACTAGAAAAAGAAGAACAGAGAACGCATTTAGAGACACTATAATTGATTTGAATTAAAGCATTATGTCACTTAGGGTGTATTTGGTTAGACTGTCGGGTTCTTGACATCTCACGACATGAACTGCGCTTGGTATTCTTGAAATGTTCGACCCATAATGCCCAGAAGCTAATCTTGTGGATGAGCGCTTCAGCCAAAAGTGAATAATGTTTTTAAATGTAAACCGTAGCATGGAAACACCAATTAAGTGGTTAAGAAATGACTTGATGTCATCTTAGACAACTTCATAGTAAGATTTTGTTTGTGACTCATAACTGTTGATGGTGGAAATTTCATTTATTTCGACTTTTCTAGCCGCTGTCTATATAAATGTGGTTTTAGCTAATCAAGAAGAGTGATACTGACCCTTCAGAAGTACAAATTTCATGCTCTCACTTGCTGTTTAAAAGCATAAACTTTCATTCGCCCATGTTGTGGTGCCGCATATAGTATTGCGAATCATTCTAGAACGTTCTTTCAGATACAAACCAGCACACCGCCTCTTTGCCAAGGTTTTAGTATTCTTTCAATTCAGAATGCAACCACTCAAATGGAAACGAACGAATCAGAAAAACAGTAATGGAATTTATGATCTGATGTCATGTTCATGCAGTGAAGCTGATGAGATGTGAAGTGTTGGACGCGTGGAGCTTTTCAGAGGATACTTGAACATGTCTTGCATCCTGTTTTTACATCATCGACTCCCAAGACAAAAACGATATTTGAGAATGTAATTATGTAGTTACTAAGAATTCTCTGTGCCAAAATATCTAAACAGTATCTGCTTCAACAAGCAACAGCTGTTATTAGTTAGAGTTGCACTGTAATAAGTGGAAAGTATAGAGTGAATGTACTAGAAGACTTTTCTGGGCAGTAATGTCGATGAGGTAATCTGAACTTAATACTTAATACATCTTTGCTTTAGTTGTTATATGTTGTTTGATGGTATACTATTATCATCTATGCAAATTATTTCTGTTTCTGTCTCTATATGAGGCTTGATCCTTTAAACTAATCATGTTTTTTTTTGTAAAAGTGTAGTAGCCATGGTTTGGCATATTGATGGTCATTTGTATAACCATTAATATGTGGTTTCCATGGTTTAACTATACTAATACTAACTATAGTTATTATAGTAACCCTTTTTGGTCTTGGTTTTATTTGTAGTGAATGGTTAAAGGGATAGATGTGTTTTACTGCTTGAGGTAAAATTTCAACATTAAGTTCTGCTGTTTAAATCTCTTTGTGAGGACTCAGTTTCTTTACATTTGAATCACATTTTGAGGGCCTAAACATACTCAAAAACTCATGAAACTGCACACGCGCCACTGTCAGGAGTGAGTGTGGCAAAATGGCTCAATATAGTGCCACCTATAAAATTTCAAAAGGATGACCCTCGAGCTAATCTCTAAAGCCCTTAATTTGTTTAGATCTTGAGTTTTCATTGAAGGGCATGTCCGTGGCAGCCTGACAAACAAAAATAGGATGATGTTATAATTCTGGCATACAATGTCTGATCTGCCACAAACTTCACATTTGATAAGAGTCCTGTCTTGAACACCTGCCCATATTCAGTTATAGTGATAGCGCTACCTGCTGGCAACAGGAAGTGGCATGTTTTATATTATGAACTCCACCTAGAGATTTTGATGACATCATTATATTTAGTCAGACTACTCGAATGGCCTTTGCAAAGTTAAATTGTGAATATCTAGAGTTTTTCGTTGAAGTGTGTGTCCTTGGCCGTGACAAAGTTTAGTTTCGCCATGGAAAGGGAAGTTGTTGCAAAGGGAAGTTGTTGCAAATATAATGTCTGATCTGCCCCAAACTTCACATGTTTGGTAAGAGTCCTGGCCTGAACGCATCTGAAGGCCAATATTCATGGGCGTTTTCAGCAGAGCGCCTGGCATTTTCAGCTGGCTAAAAACGCTTTGGTGGACACAGGGCCTAATGGTCATAGCGCCACCAGCTGGCAGTAGGAAGTTTGCCACAAATAAAAGACTTTGACATATTTCTCATAAGTTATGTATATATATAGTTATATATTTACAAAATTACATAGTTAAATGTTTACTTCCATTAGATTGCTTTCCAAGTCCAGGTGCATCACCAAGCACTTCTGAAAAAAGACATTGCTAAACATTTTCCCTCAGAAATGGATCGCAGTCACGCTCAGTTTACAAAAGGAAACAGCTTCCGGTTCGAGACATTAGTATTATGGGTGTTAGTTGTGTTAGGTGGGGCTGAAGTGCAGAGGTAGAATTTAAGGGTTCTTTGAAAGCCCTGCGGAAAAGCTCCTCCGTAAACCTCCACCATGTGTTTGTCCTCTACCCTCTAAATACCGCCTTTACTCGGCAACCGGCATTTATCCCCACAGCCAGGGCCTTACAAAAGCCATTCCTGGATCTGTCTCACGCTGGGACATACTCGCTCCCTCTCTCATTCGCCTCGTCTTCCCACACCAAGCCCATTTAAAAGCTCATCGAGCTCCTGCTGTGCAAATTCACCATCGAAATTGCTTTTTTTTTTTTTTTGAAAATCATTCTGTTTGTGTGCTGTAAAATGAGTTTGGGTAAATGTATAGATATGTTTTCTGGAAAGTGAGCAATGTGAGTACGCCACAAACCTGCAGGGCAAATATAACATTTGTACAAACAACAGTCTATTTTATGCCCTGTTAAGATTTTTTTTAATCACGTGATAAAACTTGAGAAAACCTTGAGAGTTGCCCAGTTCAGATGACCACAAGAGGGCGCCAAAGATTTCGCCATTTTCTCCTGTTTTTATATATTTTTTAGCTCTTTGTCTGAAATCAGCTGTGGAAAAAAGGGAAAAGTAATTTAACATCAATCAACAACAAAACATTTGTATTCATGACAATAGAATAATAACTAGTTTGGCACACAAATAAAATGACATTTCAGTAAACAATATGCATCTTACAACAAATTGTCTCCTATTTTTTCAAAGTATATAATGCAAAATATAAACAGTATTTTATATAACTAAAGTATATAACTATAATACTAAAAACTATTAGAGGATTAACAAGCAAGACGCTACAAATAAAATATCATTCCTAAAAACAACAGCATTTACCATTCTTTGTGTGTGTGTGTGTGTGTGTGAGTGTGTGTTTGCAAATCGGAACACTAACATATTACCTGTTACACTGACAGCATGAAAGTTACAGTGAATTCAATTAAATATTAAGACTAAAATATAACAATTGGTGTCAGTGACAAATTAAACATTTAAACAAACATCAGATTTTCCACATTTCTGGCTATGTTCAGAACAGAATACTACATTTATTAAATATATGTAAAATAACATATAATGCATCTAATTTTAGATAGTGGGATACACTGTTGACACATGACTTCATGAAATGACTCACTTAGTACAGTGTGCTTTATTATTTATTGCACATTTCAACAAATGGTGTCGGCCATCTGGAGTCTGGACATTAGACCTTATGCACAGTTTGCACATCTGTTTAAAAGTTTGGGGTCAGTAAAAAGTGTTTTAATGAAATTCATGGTTTTATTTAACAAGGATGCATTAAACTGATTAACAGTTCAATTGATGACAGTTAAGACATTTACAAAACAACATTACAAACATTTCTATTTTGAATAAATGCTGTTATTTTGAGGAAAAAATGTTACCCAACTGTTTTTAACATTAATAATTGATAATTTCTTGAGCAGCAAATCAGCATATTAGAATGATTTCTGAATGATCATGTGACACTGGAGTAATTATGTTAAAAAAACTGCTTTGCATCACAATAAATTACATTTTTAAATACATTACAATAGAAAAGTCATTCTGAATTATAAAAATATTTCACTATATTATTGTTTTTAGAGTATTTTTGATCAAATAAATGCAGCATTGTACACTTAAAAAAAAAAAAAACTCAAAAAGTCACCCCAAACTTTTGACAAAAGTACATTCGGCAGAAAAGGTAGTATGCTATTCTGAACAACACCACTTTATCTTTGTCTGGGAGGCATGAACTGTTTTTGTACAATGCACAAACCATTTAAATTGAAACTATATTTGCACACATATTTGTGATGGTCTGCATCAGTCGCTCTGTGAAGCTGAAAGCTAACAGGCCTTCGGTCAGATGTTTATTCATCAGGTTTGAGGTGGAGGTGTTGGAGGGTGCGATGGAGGTTGTAGTTCACTAGTGATCTCCCTCTGGAGTCCTACAGGATACGAGTGGGGAATCTGTCTCGTCATGTTCCTTCTCTTGGCTTTGCGTTGGCGGTTCTGTCCAGCAGGTTTGACCCGATCACTAAGAGTGTCCGAGGACTCGTCGATGTACGCCAGGTTCTCACCAAAGAAGTCCAGAAGGGAGGGACGAGGTGGACTGCAACTGTCAACCACGACGACAGGAACATCCCTCCGACTCTCTGATCTAAGAGACCCTTCAGCTCTAGACTCCACGTCCGCTGAGTTACGGGAATTTGATTCATTTTCATATTCCGACCAGGATTCCGAAGGTGTCTCGGATCCCGTTCCAGATTCTGAAGGGGACCTGGAAATGGCTCTGGATACGGGTCTTGATGGTGGATTCAGCTCTAATCTTGAGACGGATCTTGACGCTGGTCCGACTGTCTGCCTCGATCCTGGTCTCACCTCATACGCCTCATCTAACCTACACCACGACCTGGACCGGGACAGTGCTTCAGACCTGATATCAGACCCTGGGGTGTACTTGCACACAGGCCATCCGAGAATCAGGTGTCCGTTCTCTCGGATGACATCTGCATCGAGGGAGATCCCATGAGCCAATCTTGGGAGGCGATGACGGCGGTGACGCTTCCGTCTACGTCGCCGCTGGAGCTGAAAGGGGTCATTGAGATCCAGTGGCACGGGAATACGGAAGTCCATGGACATGTTCTGGATGTTCTGAGTCCAGTCTGTTGCATGGGCTCTCAGCTCCTCCATCTAAAAGAAAAACACAGTACCATTAAAAAAAAGAAAAAACGTATGGGAAGATCTTATAAGAATTAGTGTTTTATTGCAATACAAGCAGTCAAAATCTGGTTAATAAGAGCCTAAAAACATGCAAATAAAAATTCATTTGGGACAAATCCTAATACTATATTCACTGTCATTCAAAAGTTTGGGGTTGGTTAGATTTTTTAAATATATAAAAAAAAAAGTTTCTTGTTCACCAAGGCTGCATTTATTTATAAAAAAAATAAAAAATAAAGTGAAAACAGTAATATTGTTAAATATTTTTTACAATTTAAAATAACTGTTCTATATTAATATAATTTAAATTTAAATTTATTCCTAATGCAAATTTAGATTACTCCAGTTTTCCTTGTCTAATGATCCTTCACAAATCATTCTAATTTCCAGATTTTTTGTTTAAGAAAGAATTCTTATTAATATGTTGAAAACCTTTTTTTTACGTTATACTTTTTTTCCCCATGAAATTTTAAATGTAATTATTTTGTAGTACTATTAATGTCTTTGCTGTGACTTTTGGTCGGTTTAACGGATCCTTGCTGAATAAAAACTTTTGAACAGTAGTGTATATATCAAATACAAATTTGGTCAACTTTGAAGCTTTATTTTAAATAGTCCATACCACAATAGTAGTCCACTGTGGAAAAACTGAAATGAATAAATCCATTGTTCATTCAGTCTGTCTCACCTCTGCACGTGTTTTCTTTGACAGCACTCTAAGCCAGTTCCCAACCATAGTGAGGATAGATGCGAAATACGCCAGACCAAACACTATCCACAGCCACACCAACGGCTTGTACAGGGGCGTTCCATCTCTCCTATTCTCTGAAATAGAGGAAAGAGAAAGATAATGACACAGGGTTTGTTCACGGGGTGATGTGGCCTGGTGGTTGAAAGCTCTGGGCTGGTATAATGGGAAGATTGCTGGTTTGAAGATTGAGCCATGGGCAAACACCATTGTTCAAATGAGCAAAGCACTCAAAGAAATATTCCAAGTTAAATACAAGTTAAGCTCTACCAAAAATACACACCACCACTCACATGTTTTGGGTTGGTTTTTGGTGTTTTTGAAGTGTCTTATGCTCAACAAGGCTGCATAAAAAAAAAAAAAAATTTAATACTGTAAAATAATTTACACATTTAAAATTACTGTGTTCTTTAATATATCAAAAGAAATATATATTTTTTTATTTTCAGCAGCAATAACATGATATTTCAGAAATCTTTCTAATATGCCGATTTATTATTTTAACAATGAAATATTTATGGAAATTGTGAATATTTATGGAAATTTTTTATGATTCTTTGATGAACAGAAAGTTCAAAACAGCAGCATTTACTTGAAATAGTATATCTTCTGTATCTCTGTGACAATATAAATGTCTTGACTGTAACATCTGATTTAATGCATCCTCACTTAAAAGTAATAGTCCTTTATTAAAAGATATTACATTTTTTATTTATTTATTTAAAAGGGTATATATATATATATATATATATATATATATATATATATATATATATATACTTTAAAAACAACAACATTTCTACAAGCAAAACGTATTATAGTTAAAACTATTTTAAAAAGTGGTTAAATTTGGTCTGTTACAGTTCACAAAAAATACTTAACAGAAAATGTAGGCAGTAAACGGGAAATGGATTTAATGAAAATGGCATGATAAAATATATGATATAAATTTAAAGTTATTTTTTTGTCAAAAGTCATCAAGTATGACTAAAGCAAAACTAAACAAATGTATAGAAAACAAATGATATATATCTATATCCCTCTAGACGGAGATTGGAGTTTGACTGATGATTAAATGACATGAAAACACTGAGTCGATGAGACCGTTTCTTATCAGGTCTACTGTAAGTCCCTTTTCATCTGTTAAATGACTAGATAGATTAGAGATAAGTGCCTGCTATGGTCTAAAATTAGAGCTATTACAATTAATTATATTACAATTAGTGTCTATGGCTTAAAAACAGATAATCAGATGATGTAAATGTCTGCAACTTCATGGCTGTCTGGATCCAATGATCCCAAAACATCCTGCAATCCCAGGCGTAATACAATATTGAGCTCCTTAACAGCATTATGATACAGTCACATGACGCAGTAAACTAAATCATATGTAATGATTATTGTATGTAGACATCATATATCTGTGCACCTGCCACATAGTCCCCGAAGCCCACAGTGGTCAGGGTGATCACGACAAAGTACACGGCTTCCAACAGGCTCCAGCTCTCCACTTCCTGAAACACCATGGTCGGCACGGCGATGAAGACTATGCAGCCAATCAGGATGGAGAAGACCGCGGAGATGACACGGACACTGGTGGGCTTCACACCCTTCCGCTGTTCAGCAGGAGAACACAGCACAATAGAGTTATCTTTGTTATTGTGGAAATGATCTGATGCGTATTAGTATTTGTGAAGCAAAAAATACTTACGATATATTCGTTCAGACATTCATAAGAAAGTGTAATTCTTAACAGGTTTTCAGGTAATTTCTTAAGAATGTCTTTAGTGTGTTCTGATTGTAAGGGGGTTCTTGCTGAAGACTTGTTGATCAACTCCGTCTATTTTCACGCTGCATGCAGTTTACAGTAATAATAGTAATGAAGCAAGACACTACAGGCAAAAACATTGCTTTTTCATGCACTGGTCATTTTGAAGATTTTGGGTTATTTGGCTTCTCATGTGTTGTTTAAGACTAGTAGAAAGAAAACTACATAGAAAACTACTTTAAAATACATATTAAAGTGTTTATTTTATTGCACTTTATCTATTTTGCGTCTGCACATTTCTTACAATGCATATCTTTGAAGAAATCTCCACTTCAGCAGCACTCACAATACACAAGACTTTACTTTTTTACTCCTATCTATATTGTTTTTATAGAGGGGTTTGTTCACAAGTAATTTGCCCGATGTTGTACATTCCTAAAAACACTGATTTTTTTTTCTGGAAATTGACATTATTTTTCCTCCATAAAAAAAAATAAATAAACAATGCAATTGTGACTTTTTATATTACAATTTTGTGATATTTTTGAAGATTATTGTGAGATATAAACAAACAAACAAAAAAAAAAAATTTTTTCCAGCGATTCAGAATTTACATCTTGCAATTTTGTCTTTTTTCTCTGAATTCACATCTCGCAATTCAGCATTTTCTTCTCTTAATTGCAAGTTTACACATAAAAATTGAAAAAAAAAAAAAATCTTATCTAAAATCTAGAAATCTAGAAGATTTTTTTTTTTTTAATTTTAAGAAATTGCAGTAAAAATGTTCTAATGCAATTTCTAATGTAATCAAATCAACTGCAGAAGTATGATGATATCTATTAGTGGTTGTAGTAACTGTCTGGAAGTTACATTGATCTTTATTATTACTATGAAATGTTTCATAATACAAGACAATTCTGTATCAAAAGTTGATGTTGCAAATGCTCTTTACAATGAGTTGTTAATACAATGTCATCACTTACTGTTTTATCTCTTCATCCACATTATTAATCACATTTTCTAATGGTCTGAAGACACTTACCAAGAACAGAGGCTCTATCTTTGCCACTGCTCTCCTCAGGAGGGTGCCCAGGTGGTCTCCAACCCCTGCTAACAGTATCCCAAACATGGGGATCCCCACCAGAGCATAAAAAATACAGAACAACTGACCGCCTTTTGTCTTGGGCGAAACATTTCCAAAGCCTAGAGAAGAGGAGAACATGTGAAATCAAGCTCCTAAGATGAAAACAAAACTCTGAAGTGAAAGAGCTCACCGATAGTAGTGATGATGGTACCGCAGAAGAAAAAAGCATTGGATGGATCCCATCTGCTGGTATAATTTAATGTGCTTCTGGCATCTACACCTGCTTCAATGGCATCAACCACTTTCTAAAGTGAAAAGATGATACATTTATCAATGATGCCCCAGTGTACATATAGCTACACACACACACACACACACAGAATATTTATAAAAAATACCTGTTGTTATTAAAAAAAAAAGGTTAATTAAAATAAAGCTCAAACAAAATCAAATATTAAAAATAAAAACGTACACTTTAAAATATAAAAATGAAATTTAAAAATGTTGTCTTGACAAGCAATTGAAATAAAGTATTCAATCAAATTAAATATAAATATAACATATTATATAAAACAACACCACAACAAAATTTAAAAGGACAAATGCATATTACAAAATTTGTAAAAGTAAAATTTGCTATAGTATTTGAATAGCAATGTAGTATTTTTCATATTTTAATTGCCTTTTACTTTATATTTTGTTTTCAGTCTAATTTTATTAAATTAAATTTTATTGCTTTTAAATTTATATCTAATATTTTATTTTAGCTTTATTTTATTAAACATTTAAATTTTTAATAGCTTTACCTAGACAATTACTGGTTGTATACACTATAAATAAAAAATTTTCTAAGGAGTAATTAAAAGATTATTAGAAGATGTTTTACATAAAATACTCTTTTAATGCCATGTTTAGTTCGATGAGTTGTTTGTCATTTCTTTGTAAATATTGTGACACTTACTAGCAATTTTAGAATGTAAATTATTTCTACACTAACTCCCCAGGTTACAGATTGGAATTCCACTGAATTTTTTTACATTTACATTTTCAAACAGACCTCTGTGAACGCTCTCAGACTGTAAGGGGTGACGCAGCTGTGGTTCTGTAGGAAAGTGATTCGAGACGTCAGCAGCTCATGGTGAGCCCATTCCTCCCTGGACGACTCCAGCCAGCCGAACACCAGAGCCCCCAACACCAAATACAGCAGCACGGCTGCCAGGATGGTCAACAGTGTTGTGTACCGCATGGCTACAAGACACTGATAATCATGTGTCCATCAGGTTAGGTGGAGTGAAGAGAAGAACATCAAGGGAAACGAACACAGTAATGAAATTATCTTATACACTCTTCTTGTGTCTGCACAGCCTCTTCCACTGGCACACAAAAAAACCTGAGACATAATGGTCAAAAAATGCTCTGAGTGCCCTGAAACTGACTCCAGATCAGCTTTGAGCTTCAGGAGCTTTGACCCAGCCCAGACACATAACAGAAGATGGGTAAAGGCACAGAGGTAAGAAGACAACACATGACACCATTGAAACAGAACTTCTGGAAAAGGTCTATGTAAACAAATTGTTCTACTGACAGAACCCTGATGCACACCAGGGCTCTCTAGGACTTGGTTACCATATATTATGGTATACATTATGTTGTCACTTTAAATATATGCAATCATTTATTTTACTTAACTGTGTGTTTTACATTGCATTTATTATGATTGTAAATATGCACAACTTGCATGTGTGAAATTCTTAATTTTTGCAAAGAACATTAAATGGTTACAGATCTAACAAAATAGACAGTTACAGATGAGTAGAGCACAAAAAAAAAAAAAAAATGAAAAAAAAAATATGGGTTTCTCCCAAGATCAGATTAAAGCCTTACATTTATTAAATTCAAATGACTTTGATATTACACTGAAAAATGATACAAATTTTTTTAAGGTAGTGCAAGTGGTTGCAAACAATTTATTTTAGCTAAAAAAACATTGAAAGTTAGTCAACTACATTTCTTTATCTAAATGTATTTCAAATAAATTGATTGCATCCACTTACCTTAAAACATTTCGTAAATTCAATGAATCATTTTTTTCATTGTACGTTTCTCAGACCTTCCTTTATTAGGCAAGTGATATATATTGATACATCCTATAATAAATACAAATGGGTATACAATATTTGGGTTAAGATTTACATTCAAAAAAAGCAAATTCATAATAATTAATAATTAATCTGGACTCAAAATAAATTAATATAAAAAAGAACAAAAGCTGTCAGTGGGTTGGTAGGCTACAGCTCTGTACCTTGTTTAACCCTAAGAAGTGCAGTAGTCCCTCGAAGGTACATGTTAGTCCTCAAAGGATGCATATTTTGAAAAGGTACTGTCCCAGAGACAGCTTTTGTAATTTAAAAATATTCTACATGCAAAAGAAATTACTGTTATTGTTTCGTTTTTTGCAGTGCAACATGCAATAAAAGTAGCTGTTCACCTTAATATCTACATTAAAATTAACTATTAATTTAATCAGTTTCAATTTATGCCAAAACAGCATAAAAACACGTGTAAAGTTTGTGAGGGAGTGTTATCTTACCTCAGCGCGCGGTTCCGTCGGGAGTAGCGGGGGTCGTGAGGAGTTCCCTCTCTAGTGCAGACCACTGTGAGGATACATGCACTCATCAGGACTTCCCCCAATCCCCCATTCCCAAGTCTAACGTGGACCTGCCAACATGAGAGAAGAAAAAGAGAAGGGAAGAGGGGAGGGAGGGCGGGGGGGTGTTTGATACTAATGAAACCTGACAGTTTATTTATCTGTTTCAGGTCTTTAAAACATTTTTGTTGAGCACTTTTTTTTTAATGATGTACACTAAAGCATTGGGATTACGTCATGAAATCCCAGCAAACACTCCGCTTGGTTAATTTATGGGAACCAATTATTAACGTTCTAAGAACGTCTTTTGGGAATCAAACATGTATCGCTGTGATGGACAGGTTTGTAAGGTCCATGTCCAGGTTTGTCCGATTTATCAGAAAATTTAGGCAGAAAATATATTTTTTCAGTTTCTATAGGCATTCAGATACTTTATTGCCTGGCAATGACATGAAAACACATAAACCATAGCTATATAAACAGAGTATAAAGGAAACATTAGCGAGTATGTTCACATCTCATTTCAGATACGAGTAAACAGGCACGTGAACACAGACATCAGAGGGCGGAGCACCTGCCCTTTTTCTTTCTCCACAGAAAGTGCCCTTCTTTTTTTCTGGGGAGGTTTTTCTTTCAGTAAATGAATATATGTATAGGTCAGGAAATGTTGAAACTGTCGATCGAGTTCCGATGCCTTTCTCCCTCCGTGTCTCTGCAGCACACAGACAGCAGTGTAGCACACATTGATCCCAGAGCCGCAGAAGTGAAGCTCTCCCTCCCTTTCCAGTTTTGTTTGCCTTGGTGTGGAGGTGAGTGGTGATAAACAAAAGACTAAGCTACCTGTGCCTTGAATTTAAAGCTAATTATCCTATCCATGACTCATGAGAGTTACCAAGTTAGCTAAAGTACTAGTAGGTTAGAACAGTGCACGTTTTTTTTCAATGCACGATTCAGTTTATTAAAATGCTTTTTGAATGATCACAAAATTCAAGATTTGGCGGCAGAAATGTTTATATATTTATAATTTCATATCGATAATTGGTATCACGAGAAGACCAAAAAGCAGAATGATTACAAATGTGATATTGATTTAATACAACAGTTCAATAATTGAATATTAAGACACTTACGTTTTAGACACAATATTGACTGTTTTTGCTTTAGTTTGCCAACAAATATAAATTCAATTTGCGTTTATGAGCAACATGACACTGTTTTGTTCCTGAATGAATCAACCGTTTAAATGATTAGGTTCAGTCAAAATAAATCACTTATTAACAGTGACTTGCTGCAGTCTTCTGGCAGTTTTAATTTACCCTTTTAAAGTAGCTTTTCTTTTTTTATCTACTAGAGGGCTGCATTTATGAAGAAGGAAAAAAAACACCTAACCCTAAAAAATTCTAACTATAGGTCAGCTGTTTTTGGTAATATTAGGTGTACAAGTTTACCAAAGTTAAATGCATCTGAATGTCCCTTCTAATGCAGCTTCTGTGTTTCCCCTGCATTGCAAAGATTCATTTTGTGAATACTGATTTTGGACTGGTAACAGCCCAAATTACTTATTATTCTGACTGATTAAGTTCAAGAATTTGACTGAAAAGATGATGCACACTTTTAGAAAAAAGTGCTTTATGAAGGTAAAATGCTAATAAAGGGTAAAAAAAAATCTATTCAAACTTATTGGAAAAGATTAATTTCTATCACTCCTGTGAATTGATCACCACACAGAATATGCAGAATATGAAAAACTTTAGGAGTCAGCTGCCAGGATAGTCCTTAAGATACCAGCACAATACACACTCAGCAAAATATAATATAATTACCGTTATCGATAAAATCCCAGAATATATTGAGACATATAATACTGCACACCTCTAATATATGTAACATTTTGTTTAGAATTTGTTTTTAAATAAATATGAGAAGTGCATTTTTTTTTCCACTTGAGAACCTTCCCCTCAAAATGTCTGTGCACGTCCCTGCGGACTAAACACCAGATCATGCATAGCCTTTTTTTTTTTAAGTTAAATTTACATGTATTTTTATTTTGCTGGAGCACCACCAAAGTCTTCTCCTCTCATTTTGCTCAATTCCCACGTCTGCTACCTGCACAGACTGATGATGGAGAGAGCGCTGTACATTCACTCCTCCCACCTACAATTTCTGCCGGCCAGAGAATCAAACTTGCAATCTTTGGATTACGAGTCTGAATCTTTAACCATTAGGCCACGACTTCACCAAATATATAGAACATTATAATATAGAACAGTGATCAAACTGAACGGTATTATTGCATAGGCCTTGTCACACACACAGGACCAAAAGTTCGGCAGTGACAAATTTTGTGTTTTGCAAAGATTGATGCTTCAGTATTTGTCGATTTATTGTTCCCCACATGCTTCTGACTATGGTATTCTTAAAAACAATGATAAGCAAAAGTATTAAATGCTTTTATTGGAAAATAATGTATATAATTAAAAATAATTAATTTACAGTTGACCCTTGTTTTTCATAAGCTCTGCACAGTTCACTCTGGCATGCTGGATATTAGTTTCTGGGCCAAATCCTGACTGATAGAGTTCCATTCTTGCCTTATTAGTTCTCAGAGTTGCCTGGCCATGGATCCGATTTCAATGTAGCCAAATGATCTCCGAGCCACTTCTTTTGGTGCTCCAGCATGCTGGAAAATGTACGGATCATAACCAAATGCTCATGGACCGTTGATAGAAGTTGCTCTTGCAGGACATTTTGAAACCATTCTTTATTCCTGGCAGTGTTTTTGGGCAGAATTATGAGAGAGCCCACTCACTTGGTTGAAAAGCAACTCCACACATAGAAGGTCTCAGGATGCTTCACTGTTGGCACAACACAAGACTCGTGGTAGTGTTCACCTTTTCTTCTCTGAACAATCGATTTTCCAGATGTCTCAAACTGTTGGAAAGGGATCTTCATCAGAGAAAATAACTTTACACCAGTCTTCTGCTGTCCAATTCTTGTACTTCCTGCAGAATTTCAGTCTGTCCTTGACATTTTTCTTGGCTTGAAGTGGCTTCTTTGCTGCCCTTCTTGACACCATGCTTTTGTCCAAAAGTCTTGGCCTCACTGTGTGTGCTTTCACAGCAACATGCTGTCATTCCTGAGCAAGCTCTGCACTGCTGGTGACACGATTCCTCAGGAGGAGATGGTCCTGGTGCTTTCTTGACACTCTGGGAATTCCTGAAAGACTTCTTCACTGCAGTCGAACCTCTCTTCTTGAAGTTTTTGATGATACGGTAAATGGTTCTTTCAGGTAAAATATTTTTTGTAGCAATTTCCTTACATGTGAGGCCATTTAAATGCAAAGCAATGATGACTGCATCAGTTTCTTTGGAGGTAACCATTGCTAATAAAAACACAATGTGCGCTTCTTCCCTCCTTTTATAGTAATTAGTCTGCTCTAACAAACCAATTAGGATGATGATGATTTCACCTGACTAGAACTCACTCAGCACAAACTTCATACCTAAAATAATGACATCAGCTAGGGTGATGACCTAGCACTAAATGAACTGGATGTCTGTCATCTGTGGACAGAAGTGCAATACTAAATCAACGTCAAACACTAAAGTTCAGAATTCAGAACATCCACTGTAAGGACCGCAGTGGGCCCTCTGGACCCAGCCAAAGCTCAGGAGAGAATAAACAGAACCCCCTGACCGAGCTGAAGCAAAGACCAAAATGGCCTTTAAATCTTTTGAAAGCTCTGATATGTGATATCACATCCCTGGCCATGCCTTTGATTTCTGCTCCAACAATGACTAACATTCGGCTTTTGAAAACACCATGTTCATGAGTTATCTCAATCTATTATTACATTATTCCTCAAAACAGGTTGTACTTTAACTGTGGAAATTTCTTGTGACTGAAGGAGGTTTGTGTAAAATACAATATGCCAGAAGTACATTTCTTACAGATGACTAGATATGTTATGAACCAGAGGAAAGCATCCACTGAGGACTAAACATTGACCCTTCGAACAACCGGTTCACTCAAAAGACAAAAACGAAGAGTCTTTAAAAATACAGAAAGCCCATTACTCTCTTTAAATGACTGTTCGAGGTTTGGATAACATTTGCTTACACTTAAAGTGTTGAATCCACTTAGTTTTTTAAGGCTGCATTGATCTGCTTCCCATGAATCTTACAAATTGGAATAAAAATATGTAAAGTCACAAACATATGGTGTAAACTGAGCTTCAAATTCACAAAATGTATGGAAATTAAAGATCAACAAATAAATGATGTTTCAGATGAAATTGAAAATTATATAAAATGACATTTCGTTGTGAGCACTATGTAATGGAAAATAATGAAGCAAAGCTGACTTAATTTGCATTAACGACTGGCTGACTGTAATTAGATGGCAACTTAAATCAAAAGGACTTGATATATTGATGCAAGTTTTAATGATTTAAATATGAAAATAGAGTGTGTATCTATTATATAAAACTTTTTTTTTCCTACATTGCATCGCTAGACCAATTAATATGAAATGTCTTCAAATCGTTATGAAGTAAACTCCAAATTCAGCTGGTACAGAAAAAAAAAAACAGCAACACATGGACAATTGGATTTCATTTATGTTTAATAAATGTAAACATTCCAAACTGAAAATCCTACAAACCATTTGACATTTCGAAGAACCACATTCAAACATATGTACACAAATACACAGATGACAGTGAATCAGATAAATAGATTAATCTAATCAAAAATGTATCCAAGCTTCTCAAATGCTGTATTACAAACAGAAAATGATATAAATACTCCACTGTGCATTATAAAGCTGTTAGATGACAGAGAGAGAAAGATACAGCCTGACAGTGAATCGCCATACAAGGATCGGAAACAGGCTCAGGTTGATCTGAGTCATACCACACACACACACACACACACACACACACTCTCTCTCTCTCTCTCTTACAGTAGTGCACAAAGGCAAGTCTTCAAGGCGGGTCTGTCAATAAATAAGGCTATTCACAAAGTGAATATTCAAGTGTCATAAAACGGGCTAACGACTCCTCTTTGCAAACAAAAATGTACTACATTGGTATTTCAGAACTAATTTATAAACTGCTCCAACACTCAAAACTATACAACATCAATATGCACAATAAGGCATTATCTATCAGCTAACGTGAATGGTCAGAAAAAAAAAAAAAAAAGAGATCACAAAACTTCTACATCAAATGCTACAGGCAGCGCTCAGATCCTGTCGACTGTCATGGCGAGCAGAAGACACTGTTGACGTGTACATTATGATATTCCTTCAGCATGGAGACCTGAGAACATGCACAGATGCTGCTGCTCTGAAATGTGAGTCATATTAGAGTAACTAGCGAAAATTATGATGCGTTCCAAACACATGTTGCTAAGCATTCAGAGTAAATACCTACGAGAGGTATCAGGTGTGTACGAGTACTACGGCTCGATGTCATCATCATCATCATCATCTTCCTGGGGCACGGCTTCTCTGCGTGGGAGGGGCACTGCATCAGTTCCCAGAAGCCCCCTACGCAGAACGTATGGACAAGCCGCTCCGCTGGGAATGTCAGCAAAGCCTTCAGGAGAAAAAAACACCGTTAAAGGAAAAGTTGTTTCATAAAAGAAAATTAACAGAAAATTGACTCGCCCTCAGGCCATCCATGATGTAGAGGAGTTTGTTTCTTCATCTGAACAGATTTGATTTGAGAAATTTAACATTACATCACTTGATCAGCAATGGATCATGTGCAGTGAATGGGTGCCATCAGAATACACGTCCAAACAGCTGATAAAAACATCACAATTATCCACATGACTCTAGTCTATCAACGTCTTGATATCAAAAGCTGTGTTTATAAGAAATAAGTCCAACATTAAAGGCGTACTTCACTTCAAACTGTTGTTTCCTGTTAAATTTAAGTCAAAATTTCTACAAATCTATTCCAAAAACAAAACTAACTCATCTTGGATGGCCTGAAGGTGAGTCAATTTATAGCAGGTTTTCATTTTGGAGAAGGTTAGGTTTTTAATCTAGTATCTAACCTTTCATGACAACCTCTGGCAGGCCATACGGTTCGTATTCGGTCTCGTCGTAAGCGGCAGACATGCGGCTGCGGTTTTGCCGGATGCGTTCGGCGAGGTGAGCTGGGTTACTCATGGGGAACGTGCTGGATAACAGCAGTTGGTTCGTAAGAGGCTGTGGGGTTGGAGAGACGGGTGGCGAGTCTGCAGGCTGTTTATCGCCTTTATCTTCCTCCATCTCCAGCTGTTCTACATCTGTTTGTGTGCAGGTGTGGATGGGTGGCTGTTTGTCCCCCAAAATCAGATCTTGGCTCTCCTCGGTCTGAGTGGATACACTCTTCACCTCCGTTCTGACCTTGATGACCTCTACCATTTTACACGGAGCAGATTCATTCTTGACTGGCTTTTCCGCAGGTTTGTTCGGTTTATCTGTTGTTTCTCCATGACAATGTCCGTGTTTATCCGAATCAACAGTTCCCATGGTTTCGATCTCATTATGCTCCGAGCATAACACACCAGAATTCTGGGAGTCTGCAGTCCCACAGGACTCTGGGATTGGATTGAGGTTGATTGCCTGATATTTGGTTGAGATGGAAACACTGATCAAGGCATCGTCCTGGCTGTTCGGACTAGCACTGGCTGCTTTGGTCTGATCCTCGGGAGACAGTGAGGCAACTGTCGGAGAATCTGAATTACTGTAATCTGCTGGTTTGGTCTGTGGAGGTGATGGCTTGTCTTTAGTGTTACTACTCATTATACTGGAGACACATACAGGAGGACTTTTGTTGTTAACAGAGCTGCTTTCACATTTGTGTTGAGCATGTTCTTTGGTCAATACATTCTCATTTCCAGTCATAAGATCCTGAAAACAATTAAATGAATAGGTCTGTGATCATTTAAATAGCATTTTATTGCAGACAAAATGAAAGGTCTGTAATTTACCAAATGTAAAATGCTTTTGACTATATTAGGGCTGCACAATGAGTGTGTGTTGGGGGGGGGGGGGGGGGGGTCATTCCATTTCGTAATATAGAGACATCAATACTAATGGCTTAATTTCTTAATTAGCAAATGTTAAACCATCAATCATATATTTAGTTTGTCTGAAAACCACAGAGAGCACTTATGGTTTGAGTTTGATTAATCATACAGCCCTGGACTATATATTTATTCAGTCTATATTCACAAGAGATCAGCAGAACGTTCATGCAGTCATTTTCTACATAATAAAAATGAATGAGGAGTTAATGCACTTTTGTCGTCACTTTCCCCAATCACACTCATTGTATAAAAAAGGCAATCCATAATAAAAATGAAAACAAAGAACATATACAGGTTTGTAGTGACATGAGGGATCAAAATTTTTATTTGTGGAAAACTCTTTTTTAAAAGTACAGTTCCATACTTTTAACAGTTCAATGTTTCTCCATATGTAAATAATAACATGCATTACTAAGTGTTATTTACCTTATCAGGGGCTTGAGATTCTCTCACATTGTGTGTCATTTGAGTTTCAGGTGACACATGCTTCCCTAAGTTGATTTGGTCATTAGTGTTGGCCAATCCGGACCGATTTGTCACATCTTTGACAGTGCACTGGTGCATCATGGTTCTACAGCAGACAGAGCACAGACTGAAGGGTCTTGCATTAAGGGTCTTACATAAACATCACTCATTTCCTGAACCTGTGTTTACCTTCCTCATCTCAGGATCAACATACACATAATTCACATTAAGCACCTCACACTGCCTTTAAAACTATTATGAACAAACGCGGTTTACATTACTATGTTGCTTATCGCATATTTATCTTCAACAAATGACAGTCAAAGGATGTTACCTTGTTATTTGGGACTGCGTGTGGAGCTTTCTGGGACTGCAGGGGAGGTACAGCTCGAACTCTTTTAGCACGATGGAGGGCGAGCTGTTGCCCACAGTTTCTTCTGAGAGCTTCCAGAGTTCTAATTCTTCAGCTTGTGTCCTGTTCTGCTCAGAGAGGTGCTGGATTTGCTCTTGTAACGCCTGGATCTGGAGGACACAGCAAATATGAATTAAAAAATAAAAATAAATGAACATGACCTACATGTACTATACATGAAAATAAAGGGGTTTTCCTAATTAAGTAATCTTTGGATCAACACAAAGTGTTGCATGAAAATGATGCATGACGTATCAAAATCACAACAGAACATATTTTGTTTAATATACAGTCATGCCAATTTAGAATAATTTCACTATGGGGGGAAAAAATGCCTTGTGCTCATAGCGGATTAGGACAAGATCACAGATTAACATGGAAGGGATTTATCACTTTCTGCTTTGTCACATTGCACCCTGGTTAGGAACTTTCTTCCATATTGTCTGGTACATTAGAGTGAAACGGATTATTGAAAAAGAAAAAATTAGGGGTGGGGCTTGGTTCTATCCATTGGTTATATCTTAATGTGAACTTGCAATCAATATTAAAAAAGGGCCTGGGTTTAAACAAAATAACTGGAGATGTTTTGGCATACAAGAGAGAATCCTGTAATTCCAAGATTGAGGTCAAAAATGTAACAAAAATGAAACTGAAGATGCATTTAGAAAAACTGCTAGAGTGTATTTCCAATTCACACCAATAAAACATTTCCATTTTAATAAAACGTACCTGCTCCTGAAGAGACTGAACCTCAGCTTTGGAGTCTGCATGAAGAACAATCAACTCCTCCTGTCCTAGTGGAGAGCCACTTTGTAACCCTTCCTTTGTGCTTGACAATTCTTCATTTTCAGTGTCCACTAAAAGTAAGGCACCATCTTGTTTAGCACAAGTGTCTTCAGCCAAGTGTTTCAGTTTCAATTTCAACTCCTCGTTCTCTTGTTTAACAGTCAGAAGCTCTTCCTTTATCACATCTCCCTGCAGAGCAAGCTCTGAATTCTGAGCCTTCAACACATTCAGCTCAAGCGGAGCATCCTGTAATTCCTCTGTTACTTGTTCTAGCTCTTTGATATCACCCGTGGAAGGTTCTGGGACGTGATTTTGGAAGTTAAAAACATCCAACTGTTCATTTTGCAACAGAGAACTCGTGTTCTCATCAGTTACCTCAGAAAGTCTGGCTGCTTCTGAATCAGCACTAGAATTCGGAGCATTTCCACAATGTTCATGTGGCTTGGAAGCTTCAGTTGCTTGCAGCTTATCAGATATCTTACTAGTGTTGATTTGGTCAATGTTTTGACTAGCAGGAAGTTGTACAGAAGGCCGTGAGACATTTTCCTTCAGAACCGGTTGTGTATCATCACTAAACATTTCAAGGTCACTTATGCTTGTGTTGCTGAAGACCGAATCACAGCTTAGTTCTCTCGAGATCTCTGTAGACAGTTCAGGAGGCGTAGAGACCTCTTTGGGGACAATGGTCATGCTAGTGTGTTTTTCCTCTTCTTCAAGAAGAGCGATTTTCTCTTGACATTTTTGCAATTCTGTGCTCTGCTCCTTTAGGGCGAAGTCTTTATCGTGCAACTCTTTCAGCAGGTTCTCAATGTGCTTGCTCTGGCTTTCAAAAGCTTGGGTAAGGTTCTTGGTCTGAGTGGTCACTTGCTTCTGTAGGACCTCCAGCTTTCCTTGAGCTAGTTTTGCCTTCTCGGACTCTCTGTCTCGCGCTGCCCTCATGCGCTCCAGCTCTAAAACTAAAACGGTAGTGCTGTCCAAATCGGAGGCATCTTTGCTCAGTGCTTGAGTCCTGCCCATCTCTGCAGCAGAGGTCTCGTCATCGGTTGGTTGGGTTTGTGCTCCAAAATCCATAATCAGCTCTACTGTTCTGGTTTCTTTGCAGACCATTGTGTTCTGAAGGTTCACAGAATCACAGGTAAACTCTTGACTGTCAAGAGAAGGAACAAAGTCTTTGTTTTCTATAACAGCAGGATTATTATCGGTGTTTGGATGGTGTTCTAGTTGTAAATATGTGAGGGGAAGATTGTCTTTTGAGATCTTCTCTTCCAAACTCCTAGATTTTCGAAGACTGTCAAGCTCTTCTTGAAGCTGTGCAATCTTTAGTCCTTCCAATTCCTCTTTTCTGATCCGTTTCCTTTCCTCTTCTCTCTCCCTCTCTCTTTCCTCCCGTTCCTGTGCAAGCTTGAGCTGAAGGTCTTGCAAGTCCTTTTTCATTCTTGTCATTTCTTCCTCCATGCAAGTCTCCTTTTTCTCCATTTCAGCCAAGTCGTTCTTCAGCTGGGTACCTTCATCCTGGTCTCTCTCGATCTCTTCTAGCTTCTTCTCCGCTTCTCTTTCTAGCGAATCAAGAGTTTCTCTCAGTTTTGTGCTCTCTTTCTTCTCTTGCTCCAGCTGGGCCTCCAGTTTTGTCACGCTGTCTTTGAGTTCAAGAGCTTTGGCACGTTGCTGCTCTGTCTGTGTCGAGTGTTTCCGGCTCAACTGTTTCAGTTTGGTCCTAGCCTCGGTCTCAGCTCTTCTCTGGGTTTCGAGGTCTTCAAGACGCTTCTGAAGCTCATATTTCACATCTCTAAGTTCATCACGAAGTTCTGCGTTCTCCTTCTTCAGATCTTTTATAGGTGCAGAGTCACGTTTTTCAGTTTTGCCTGATGTGTCATCTATCTGTGGGCTACAAGAGATGGCCGATTCACTTTTAGGCATTGTGCTGCTGGTTGACTCCGAGTCGGTGTCCACATCTTCAATACCCGTGTCTTGTTCCGTCACTGAGGTCTCTACATCAGTCTCACTCAATCTCAGAGAGTCAATTGGATGTGTTCGGACGCCTCTTCCTTTAAATTTCTGCGATTCCTCAGACTCAAATTTTCCAATGTGCTCTGAGTCGATGCCTTCTCCTGGCTCTCTGCCGGAGGGGTACTTAATTCTCTCCTCTTCTCTTGTTTGCCCTGCTTTAGGGGCTTTCTTCCTCTGAGAGGAGTTGCTGTATGGAGGAGAGCGGTCACGATGAAGGGAAACGGAGGGAGAGAAGCAGTCTCCTGAAGAGCTGAAGTGAGGAACAGCCACAGCTGGAGGAGGAGCAGCCAGTTGAGCTACAGGGAAAAAGAGGAATCAACTAAATAAAATAAAAAATTGCAAATGATATGCTAGATATTGGCAGTTATTTGGTAAGTTTAGTAAGTTTTATATACATTTTATCTCATATAAATTTATCATTTAATAAGATTAAAAGCTCTGGCATTTGTTTCTTCAAGTCAGAGTAATAGTTCAATATTATCACACCCCAGAACAGCAGTAATAAAGTATTCAACTAATGACACATTAAAATGTATGGTCTTAAAAAACAAATGTAAATAATAAAGGTTGGGAGGATCTGGGTGTCCACTGTTTTGATCAGCTTCACACAACCCATTACAGACTTTTCATAATGTACAGTGATTTTTGAAGGTGCTCTGTCAAGGTTTGGTCAGAAGAGGGAGGCAAACACAAGGGGTGTGTATAAGAGGGCGGGGCCAATACACACAAACACAGTGCTCTGTGTGAACCAGATTCCTTTCCTACGCACCCTGAAGTTCTTTAATGAGCCTGAGGGCCTCGGCAAGCTCTTCGGTCAATCGCTTTACTTCTTCCTGTAGAGCTTTCTCCTGTTTCTTCATCTGCCCCAGAGACACAGTGAGACTCTCACAATCCCTCAGCGCCTCCTACAGGAGAAGAGGAGAAGTGCGCATATAGAACAAAGAACAACAGGCTCCTCAGATGAGATTAATCATTAAAGAGTCGACACACATCACATCTGAAGAGCCATAAAACCGCATTATACAATTGTGTTGCTACAGCGGACAGAATTTTAATGGTGAAGAGCAACAATCCTTAGGGTGAGGCATGCTGGAAAAAGACACACACCTAGATACACATAATGAAAGCATTCAAGTGGACAAAGACGTTATCCAACTGCAATCCTGATCTGCATGTAACATCACACTGCTTTTAAACATCACAAAAGCTTTTGGTTATTATAATACATGACTCTCATATTGTATGCATACTGTCTAAAAAATAAAGCGCTTAAACCCAAGCCCCAGCGTGAAACAGAAGTCATAAGGAGATAATGGTGCTATATCTGAGACTGCATTCAGCTGAGTCAGTAACGGCATTGTTGCACCGGGAGATTCATCTGTGTGTGTGTGTGTGTGTGTGTGTGTCTCTCTCTCTCTCTTTGACTGGGTCTCGCTGATCAGTACGTACTTGTGTTTCTGATCTAGCTATGCACTACTGTTCAAACGCCTGTGGCCAGTAAGAATTCTTTAATATATTAGTACTTTTATCCAGCAAGGACACATTAATCAAAAGCAACAGTAATTTTTTTTACATTATTATAAAGATTTTTGTGTCACATAAATGTTGTTCTTTTGAATGTACATAGAGTAATACTGAAAAAAAAATCATGGTTTCGACAAAAATATTAATCCGTACAATCGTTTTCAATTTTGTAAGTTACTTTTGGGGACATTCCCAAAGATTAAATAAAGAAGCCATTTATCATTGTAATAATAAAAACTTTATATCACTACTAATATAAGTCAAAATTACGCAATTTAAACATGCTGTCTAGTCTTAGTTTGTCTCTCTTTTCTTGACAGGATCTCTCTCTGATCATGTTGTTTTCTGACAGGGTGAGGAATCAGCAAAACAAAAATTCTCATTCTGTCATAACTGAAAACATCCCTGCCTTATCTACCAGACATTGTGACAGGGGACTTTAACTGGACTTTGTGTTGTTGTTACTGAACAGCATCTCGTCACTCGTTTAGATAACCTAACACTTATATTTTGATGAATGTGAAAGAAAAAAATGGTGAGGCAGATTGATTAAATAGCGTGTCAGATTGGTGAAAAGTCAGTGCATCTCTGTCCCATCATTCTTAATTATTGATTTTATTTACTTGACCTTTAAAATTAGCACACAATTTCAGAAATCATTCTAAAAAGTTGTGGGGATGAAAACAGTGATGCATTTTTTCAGGATTCACTGAACAGGTTTAAAAGAACTGCATCTGTTTAAAAACTATTCAAACTTCTGAATAGTAGTACAACTAAACTTGTGTTGACTCTGATGAGTGTGATATGTTGTCGTACCGTGAGTTTGGCTTCAGTCTGTGACTCTCTCTTCCGACTCTCTTTCAGGTCAGACTCAGTGTTCTTCAATTTTCCTCTCACATCCTCTAGATCTCTCTCCAAACTCTGCTTCTGCAAACACACCTGAGAGAAAAACAAACTGTCAGCAAGGATTAGTGTGTGTGCCAAAAAAAAAAAAAAAAGGGAGCACGGATCTTCACCATGCCGTGTTTGTGGCAGACTAGATACGAGTCACTCATTTTCATGCAGGATGCCACATAAACCAATGTTATGGAAACCATTTTAAACAAATGATGAGATTTATTTATGGAATGTAAAATGCAAAATGTCCCTTCACGTCTTGTAGTTCAACCAGATGTTGTACAAACCATGCAACATTTATGAGTCCAAAGGCACATTCATGTAAATTAGACATTCATGCAAAGCACACATCTGAGATGTTTATGCTCACTTTGTTTTTATTTCTCTATGTTAAACATCCAAGTACGGCCATAAGTAGTGTTATACAATCTGTAACTATCAGAATTTCAAAACAGCACATTCTATGAACTCAATTCAGGTTATGGTATTGGTTTTGTGTCCCATCAGCACAGAAACACAATTACTGATCTCTGTATTTACAGACATGCTTGCATCACGTGTCTTTTATTTTAACACACAGTATCTTATCAGCAAAACAGGGCTCAAACAAGAGTTTGTTATATCTTGGTGAAATATGGGTGAACTGTATGGGTAGAGAGTGATATTTTTACTACAAAAATACACACACACACACACACCAAACCCCTGGGTCATATCCATATCTTCTTCCTGTACTCATGTCTCTGGAGAATATAAGCATTTCTGAAAAACCATGCTGTGTGTTTCAAACATACATCACACTGAGATTACAACACTGACCTTCGCTCTAGTGTCCTCTGAGGAGGAAAAACAGAAAGAGAGAAAAAGGAATAGAACTGTGTGAGAAAACATAAGCAGTGGGAGAGGGGGAGAGAGAGAGAGAGAGAGAGAGAGAAAGAGAGAGAGAGAGAGAGAGAGAGAGAGAGAGGGGGGGGGGGTGACATTAGTGCATAGACCAGAGGACACCCATACTGGAGCTCTCATGAGACAAAGAACAAGAGCCAGAGAGAATAAAGAGAGACAGAGGAAAAGGAAAGAAGCTACAGTTTAATACGTAGAAAACGTCTAGTTTCTACAAATTACAAACAAAAATTAACTGACTGAACCAAAGCTATTTAAGGAAATAGGAGAAACGAGTGGTGTTTGTCTAAACACTCATCATTACATTATCCTGTGTGTTCTAATTGGTTACTAGAGCAGCGCTATGTGGTTTCTAGAGGCCAAATTATACTGCGTACACTAGGGTATGCACACGCGGTATGTGACAATGTGCACCCAAACACCAGACCTGTTGGTTATTGGAGGATCCTCCATTTCTGGGCTGTTAAATGCATTAGACAATTTGCAACGAGCTTTCAGCGCGTGCTGAGTGAGCGAGCACCTTAGGGGCCGTTCACATATCGCACCTAAAAACGCGTGGAAAACACTAGGCGCATCTTTCTCCTCTTTTCCAAAGCGCTTGGGCAGAAGCGCTCCTGAGGCGTCTACCTTTGCTAAGCAACAATGACCTGCTCTCTCCATGAAGACGCGGAAATTTCAGCAAAGAATAAATGGATTTGCAGCTCTAAAAATCGCTTGCAGTAGCTCTGCTACTACATTTATTTCAAAATTGCAATCCATATACAACTATGATCAGCTGTTCCTTCATCTTGGCTGAGCTTTCAACGTTGTTACGGGAAAGGATGAAGCTGATTGGTTAGTTCTTGTCACATGACCCGCGGTGCGCTTGCGGCATTCTGAAAAGTTGAGATGTTTTTACATTTTGCTGTATCTAAAACATATATATATATAGGGGTGTGACGGTTAGTATATAACCGTGAGACCAGCGGTTATAGTTGAACACCGTCATTAGAACTCTATAACCGCCAAAACAGTGTCATTAAAATATTTTTTACAAACATTTTTTATCAAAAATTATTTTCATTTTTTAGATAGGATCATAAGATGCGCAATATATTGGGAGACATGGTTTTTACCACTTAATAAAGTTTTGTAAATCGTCAGACATGATATTTACCACTTCATAAAATTTTGCTTTGTAGAAAACCTTTCTTAAAAACGAATTTCGTTTTGTACAAATTTTATCTTAATTTTAATAAATGTTTCATCAACCAATTGCATGTATTTTGATAAATAAAAAGCAAATATAGCAGACAATGATAACCGTGACATGGAAGCACCAGCGCGCCGCGTTCACTTGCACTGCACTGTGAACTAGAGCACATCTCATCGTAAATGAAACTCAGCGTAGGCCTATGCTTCATACATTAGCATTAAATATCTTTGCTGCATCCTTTCTAGAACAGACAATGGCTTTTTTTGCGGCTCGCATCAGCAAAGCATTGCATTGCAAAACAATCAGTGGATGGCGGGCGGGTGCGGCTTTGAAATTTGCTCAAAAAACGTTGGTGCGGATAATGAGTTTTGTGACAGATCTCCTTAATAAACGGAGGTCTGAAATCTCTGCCCCTTTACCGATCAGAGTGGCGCTGATACGGAGTTAACCCGCTATCTCCAAGAACAACCAATTGACTCTACGGCAGATCCACTAACCCCCCCCCGACGGTTATGTTATGAACCGTCACTTTTGACTCACGTCATAACCGTCATCACCAATTCTGAAACCGGCACACCCCTATATATATATATATATGCAATTTAATTCTTTGGCAGCAGGGGGCGCTTTTAGAGCAGGAGAAATAGAGGTTTTCTGGGTTATCCCCTTTTTTTAGTTTTGTCATCTGGCCGGCACTTCAGAGCCACAAACACCAGAACAGCAATGCACAAGAACAGCTTCTTCCCCCAGGCAATCTACCTCATGAACAGTTAAATAAAATGTGCAATAACCTTATATTTATTTGTTACCACCTCCATCCTAGCACATCCCTGCATCTCACTCTATTCTCTTCCATTCTATCATCTATAGCTGTTAATAGAATTTTATTTTTCAATATTTGACTATTTATATTTGCATATGTGTACATATTTATTTATTTGTATGTGGTGTTGTTGTGGTCTCTGTGTACAGGAAGCTTATGTCACTAAAACAAATTCCCTGTATGCGCAAGCTTACTTTGCAATAAAACTCTTTCTGATTCTGATTCTTTAAAAGCACCTTCTGCTGGCAGATAATGAATTTGCATAATATTTGCTGACTAAGTCTATGGGAAACACTGCTATGTCATCCACATCCACGGTCATCTCATGAACGAGGAAAAACGACATTTAGCAGAAGCTTGAGATTACGGTTTATAAAGTTATAAAAGTGGATACTTTTTTTACACAAGTGCAAAACTTTGCTTCAGAAGGTTAATGGAGCTGTATGAATACTTTTTATGATGGATGAATGTACTTTTTTGGACTTCAAAATTTTGACCTCCATACACTGCCATTATAAAGCTGAAAGAAGAAAGTCATATACACCTAGGATGGCTTGAGGGTGAGTAAATCATGAGGTAATTTTCAGGTGAACTATCCCTTTAAATGGTTTTTAGTGTGTGGCTAAGCGGTTACAAAGGTATTCACAGGGTGATTGCTAAAGCACTACCAAGTTGTTAAAAGGTGGATCCGAATTGTAAGGATTTTGCTCTGGTTTCTTAGGGGTTTCCTACTAGATCAAGGCTTGCCTAGATATGTGTGGGACCCCTGTTTTAAAGTTGAATGTATTTTTTTATTACCAAGGCAAACACAAAGTAATCCCATTAACATAACTTCTAAATAAATGAAACTTAATATAAAGCTAGACTATTTACATAAAGGCTGAGCAACGCCTAGACTATTCTAGTCAATTCAGCAGGGTCGCTACATCTAGTTACTCTTCAGCCCTAGTACCTTGTCGTGTTGAGCCTGCAGGGTGTTGTGAAGCGTTCTGGCCTGCTGGATCTCCTGGTTGAGTCTGTTGGTCTCCTGCTGATGTTGTCTCTCCTGGGCCTGTCTCTCTCTCTGCAGCTCCAACAGCTCCTACACAACACAAATCACAACCATCTCCAGTCACTCTGGGACTTTTCCGTACATCTGTACTGAAATAACATACATTGTGAAAAGAGCTATTATTAAGGAAACAAAATCAATTCCAAGACAGGACCTTAGAACTTGAGGCTAAAAATAAAAGAGTGACGAGGCTGTGTATTTAGCAGCAGGGCAGTGCAGGAAACAATGAATCAGAAGCGTGTCCATGTTCTCCGTCTCACCCTCTGATGTTCTCTCTCCATGTCTTTCCTGCGCTGCTCTGCGTTGCAGCGGCTGCTTTCAGCATTCTGCCTTTGACACTTCAGTTCCTCCTGAAGGTGCTTCACTTTCTGCTCAGAAGCTTGGGCCTACAGACACACAGCGACATTTTATAAACATTTAATCCACAGTACAGGCAGTGATTTTGAACAAAAATTTTGATTAATTACTGACCCGGTCAGTCTCTTGTGTGATGCGGGTCTGTGCACGGGTCAGCTGGTCCTGCGTGCGTGTCAGGCTCTGTTCTTTGGTGCTGATCTCTCTGTTAGCCTGAGCCAGACGAGACTCCATTTCCCTTAAGCGCTCAGACTCCAGCTGTGCCTCACGCTGTAGATCTGATACCCGCACACGCAGCTCTGAGAGAGACAGACGGTCACTTAATTATTTATATGTTATCATTCTGAATGATATTTTTGGCTCTTTTGAAATAAGTGTTTGATGTATTTTGAATTAAAACAGTAAAATATTAAATAAATAAAAAACATTGTAGCAAAAACAGCCTGTTTTAAACTTTACTCAGGTAAACAATAACTTTCAGTGAAAAATCATGGCTAACCTAGAATATTTAAGAAATGAATGGATTGGATACGACCCTTTTAAAACCCTCTGAACCACCTGCTACAGCGACAGTTTATTACAGCCCATCTTGAGGAATTTACATTCCAGAAAAGTTTACATTCCGGATCCAGGGGCCATTGGAAGGGAAGTGTTTATTGGGAAGAATCAGTGATCATGTGTTGTAGAGCTGCAGAAAGCTGTCTGTGGAGATGACCAACCCTGATGACTCACCAACACAAAGAGACAAAACAATGGAGAGCATTCATCCCAGGCGCGCACACACACACACACACACAGTGTATACTGATCTATCTTGCTCACCCACTCTCTCACTAAACCACCTCACAAATGTGTCCCATTCTGGCAACAGATAAGACCAGCATGTGTCACTGTGTACAATTCCCTCCTCTCATATTTTGAATTTTACACTGCAACAAAGGTCAATACAACAAATCTGCCAATATTAAAATTTACCCTAAGTTATGCTATTTATCAGTTCATCTGCTTAAATATTGGAAGATAAGAACAATGACGCTGAATGTTGATGGTTTACTTTTCGATTGAATTGAATTAGCTAAATTACTAAAGAAACATCAATCTTATTCACTGTATGCAATTGTGTTTTGATGCTTGACAACAGATTTAGAGTGAAAAAGGTAGGAATATATATTATATACTACGATTTACAAGTTTAGCTCAGGCATTTTGTTTTTATACATAAATAATTTTTAAGCAAAGATGCATTTCATTCAAAAGTAACAGTAAACAGTAATGAATGCTGTTTTTTTATATTTTCTAATCAAAGAAAAAAAATCTAAATGTTAAGCAGCACAAATAATTAATAATACATCCTTGGGAAACATAAAATTGATAAATCTTACTACCCTCAAACATCGGAACAGTATTTTATGTGCTTTTAATAATTTTTAGCAATACTTATATTATAGATCCCTGCTTTTAAATGTCACAGAAAACATACAGTTCTTTTTGGATTAGATTCTGTAGATGTTCTAGGATATTACTGGAAACCGGACTACTTCACTCATTAGGTAAATCCACCTGACATTCAGTGAATAAACATGATACTTTCTCTTGCTTAATGGGCAAACAAGAGCTGCACAAAATAAATAAAACTGCACTTTATTTCCTTAAACTACCTTAACCTTAGACACATTCTTATGGCAAATGTAGGTATGCAACCAATTTATTTCCAGCACAGTCTGAAGCTCCGACTGCTGTAAAATCTACCTCCTTAAACATGCAAATACAACACAAATCTGCTCATGCCACTGACGAGGTTGATCTCATTGGCAGCCATGCCAACACATTGTAAATAGTGACTTTGGACTGCTTTCATTTATGATTATTATGATTATTTACAAGCAAATGTGGGATGGAAGAGAGATGTTACTCAAACTGTAGTTGAGTATTTAAGAAATATATAGAGCATTGTCTGGGCTGGTTGCAAAAAGATTCCTTGTTTTGTTTTACTCCTCGATGCCTGAAAAACTGATTTAAATTCAGCGTTTCGGTGCAGAACTTCTTAAACCCCTAATAGTGTGTGGAGAAGCTCACCATCTATCTCATTCCTCAAGGCTTCCTCCATCCCCGAGTCACTGTTCTTGATTATGACATCACTGGATGAAACCGAGGAAGCTGGTCGTCCTTTGGGAGTGGACCACAAATCCACACGTTCCCAAGGAAACACAGAGGAGGGGGTGGATGGTTCTGATTGGCGGATGTTGCGCCGAAGGGGTGGGGATTTATGAGGTTGCTGTGGAAACGGGGAGAAAGCCCCACCCACTGAGGGCTTGGGAACATCTCCAAACTGCAGCTGTTGCTACAACAGACACAAAACAGTGAAATGAGTCAGGAAGTAAACTCATAAACAACATTTCTTATTAAGAGGTTGCTCTTAATGTATACATGACTTACTCTGGCATGCTGTGTTTTGCTTTCAGTCTCTGCTCTGAAACCACCTGCTGAGTTAAGTAGGTTAAAACAAGAGCACAAAAATTAAGATGAATAGATCTTTCTAAATGCATCCCACATGTAGAAAAGCAAAGTTAAACTCAGAGAGAAACCATGCCATCACACATTGTGTACCACGCAATCAGTCCTTAGGGACCTTCAGAAAAATTCAACACTCCTTAACCTACTTAATCAGTGGATGCATTTTTGCAATCTTTGAAGTAGAGCTTGAGACAGAAAAGTGAAAAACAAATGCACTGAGCGTGAGGGGTGCTACCGTTGTTGTCCCAGGGAGAGCTCATGTTCCAGCAAGGTGTGGAAAACAACATCGATTCCCCAGAGCTATTTCCCTTCTGTAGCTTTTCCAGCTCCGCCTCAAGCCTACAAGCAGAGAAAGAGAAAGAGATGGTGCTTGTTATAGGTAAATATAGACAGAGTAATGGGGAAAAAAGGTCTCTCAAAAACAAATTTAATTCAGTTTGGTGCTACTAGTAGTACAGAAATCCCTACAGCACCTTAGGCCTGACCCAACACATGTGTATAGCATTATCCTATTTAGTAATATTTTGAACTGGCTTTTATTTTTATTTACATTTCTCATTTTAACACATTTTAAGTTAAGCATCTTTTGCCATCTTTATTAGCATTTCATTTTTTTATTTAACTTTTAATAGTTTAAAATTAAACATTTTATTTAATTTAGCTTAAGACAACATTTCTAATTTTTGTTTAATTATTTCTAATTAAAAAAAATATTTTGGAATGTTTTGAGTTTGTTACATTTTTTATTCTCAGCCTCATTGTAATTAAAGAAAACTATTTTGTTTTAGTTAAGGTTTTAAAGGAATAGTTCACCCAAAAAAGAAAATTCTCTCATCATTTACTCACTTAGGCTTAAATAACAAATGTATTTAAATGTTATCACTTTAGAAAACAGACATAACTAGAAACTTAATAAAAATACATAAAATTTCCACTTTAAAGGGATACTTCATATAAATGTAAAATTCAATTTTTTGGTGAAGCATTTCTTTAATGGGCGTTCATATTGACAGTGATATGCAGCAACAAAGCAACCAATGGTCATTCATTTTTAATGAGAGTGGGTGATGAGGCAAACCAAACACCTTTGGCTATGCAACACAATTTAGCTGAGTTATATTTTACTTTGATATGGGGTTATAAAAGGTTAGTTACATTTTTTTTGCATAACCCTAATTTGGAACATTCCTTATTTTTTTTTTACATCGATAAATAAATACAGTAGTGATGCAAGGATCAATGTAAGAATAAAATGACATTTCAACTGCTAATCATTGTCATATGATTTGGTTCAGTCTGGTGTGTAAACAGACAGGTTGATTTGTGTGTGCGCATCTCACCGTTTGATCTCCTGTGTGAGGTTTTGAGTCTGTTTTCTGGCAGACTCGAGTTGTCCCTCCAGCGAGTGCACCTGACCGGTTTTCACCTGCAGGTCGTGAGACAGTCGCTCTCTGGCCCGCACCTCCACCTGCACTGCTTCACGCACTCCTCCCAGCTCCCTCTGAACCGCAGCCAGCTCCACACGCGCCTCCTCATACTAACAGAGAGAAGATCCTACATAACACATCCCGCATTGTTTGTGCTACAGCTGCGCTGGAACTCCCAGCCAACTTTCCATTTGGTGTCCTTACAGGCAGCTTTTCTGCATTGCTAGAGTGCCTCTGATAATATTAAGAAAAGTCTTCTAGATCATTTTTCTTACATGAGTGGCTAAAGCCTCAAAATTATTAATATTATAACTCTGCTCAGAAATGTTGCACACAATCTATCAAATGTCTTCTGTTGTTTGATCAATGGTTCGTTTGTTTTAACAAGCAAAAGGCATTTAAATATGATTGTAAAAACATGCACCCTCACATCGTGGTTCATGTTCATTTTTATAAAGTAAACAAGAACACATTTTAGATTGAGTAATATTTCAAAATGAACACTGGACTGATACAACTTTACTTGATTACTCATACTTTTTTTTTAATAGAAAAATCATGTTTAAATTGATGATCCATTAAGAATTTGAGGAAAGTTTATTTGTTCTATTTTTGAGTTTATTTTGTTGCATGGTGTATTGGGCAAAGGCCAAGTTGTGTAAAATCAACCCTGGTTTTGATCCATCTAGTGATCGTGGTCAACAAGCTCCAGCTACTCTTTATCTTACTTTTTGACTTTGCCTAGCACTGACCTCTTACTGTGCATACATTTTTTTTAGAAGTCAAATTCTGGATGTTTTATTTTAGATATTGAACCATGTGCCCTCTTTCTCCATCCATGGCCTTTACGGTTTCTTGGCCCTGATTTATTAATAAATAAAAAGCTCAAAGAAAAAAAAAAACATACTGTTGAAATTTTTATGTACTTAGATCGTACTTAAGTCGTTTCTCCCTTTTTTACTTCATCAGAATTGTTCTAACTAGTGCATTTTATGTATATATTCATTTTTATTTAAAAAAAAAAATTCTTATATGTATGGTTTTTGGTGCTAGCATTCAAATTTGTAGGCTATTTTGTTTATGACTCAGAGAGTAAGGAAGTTTTTTACTATTTTCATTTAATGTTGATCTGTGTTAAACTACTGTTGCATCTCTCTGATCGAACAGCATCAATAAAAAGTGTTAAACTAAAAAACTACAGAACTTTAATCATGCAACTAAGAATTTAAATATCATCTCAGTACTGGAGAAACTGAGTGACTTATAAATATATCATTGATTTACATTAGCATTTCATCTTTCTTTCTGGACATAAATACCAGCAACTGAAATTAATTGCATATTTCTGCTCAGCTTGGGCAAAATTTGTTTTTTATTTTTCAAGCTCAATATTCTCAGTATAAATTATATAAATTATTTCAAATAACATGCACAAAAAGAAGGCTGAATAAACTGATCCATTAAAAAAAGTTTTTCAGATATATCTTTATATATATTGTAAAGCCTGACATATACATATATAGCTTTACAAGGTTAAAATGCTCATGTACATATGGCTCAGTTAAACCGCCATGACTCACCCTCTGCTTCTGTTTGTGCAGAGCTGCTTCTGAGTTGTCCAGCTGCAGTTGCCTCTGCTGCTTCTCCTTGTTCAGTTTCTCATTCAGAGCCTGAAGCTGCTGAACCTTCTGTAGGACGTGACCCGTCAGACCCACGGTCCAGTCGTCTCCGGCCCAGCTCATCGCCGCAGGTGCTTACAGACTGATGCTTCAGAAAGCTCAGCTGCTCATCTTCCAGTGCTGAGACAGAAGAGATATAGACAGATCTTCAAATGTTGTTCACGAGGATCTGGTGTGCTGCCTCAGGGGAGACGCTCTCAGCTGTCTGTACATGTTTCAGACCAGAAATATCAGTTCACATACTTTTAACATTCACTAATGACAAAAAGGACAATTAATCCTTGTGTCCACATTTTTATGTAAAGCAAAATTGCAGCGATGGTGAGGGTGTGTGTGTGTGTGTATGTTAGAGGGTTTCATGGAAACACTCTTAAGGGAGTTTTGCTGACAAAACACCTCAAGTTCAACTAAAAACAGAAGATTCTGTGATAGTTTCCTCATCCAAACCTGTATGGCAAGTTATTTTCTTAGTAACACAAAAGAAATACTAACAATTGTACTGGTTGTTTTTATCCATCGAATTACAAAGGACAAGGACTGCCAGTTAAACTAAAAACCAGATTAGTCTGATTCATGAATGAATCATTCAGAACGTCTTTTGTGTCACAGATCAATAAATTCAATGAAATTATTGGACTCAGTTAAACAATTAATTCACAGAAGCAAAAGACGTCAAGAGATATATATATATATATATATATATATATATTTTTTTTTTTTTTTTTTTTTTTTTTTGTGCATGATCAGTTATTTCGGTTTGTTTTGTGAACAATATTTTCATAAGGTGTCAGAAGATTTGGATTATGCACCAATTTAATCATACTTGGTGGTTTTATTTATTTATTTTTTTTTTTTTGGGGGGGGGGGGTAATTTTACAGCTTGACAGGTCCAATTTGCTTTCATTATAACTGAATATATTTCATAAACACACACACAAACTACAAGCATTAGTCTATGTTTGTTCAACAAAAGAGGTAAATAAAGACATTTTCACAGTTGGGTGAACCATTATTTGAAGGGAACTTACATAATTTCACTAAAGCAAAGGTCTGGGCAGTCCCACAGGCGCGCGCTCGCACACACACACACACACACACACACACACACACACAGTGAAAGTGTCTATTTACATTAACCCGCAGTCTCTTGTGTTTGGTTTCTCTTCTCAGTCAGAACTGAATTGCCAAAAGCGAGGAATGAGGAAAATCCGGCCCATGAATCTGTGAACATCCTGGTCAGATCTCTCCATGCGCCTTCATTTCCATTACAAAGCATCAAAGATGGTGCTTTCAAACACAGCTGACGCTAGACTGGGTTAATAACCGTGTTCACTACCGAGATGATTATACACGTTCAACAACAGGCTTGCCTTACGTTTACAGCATCCACTGTATATTTACGAAATTAAACCTCAGCGAATTTATGAATCCTACTATGGCGAAGACATCGCTCATGAATATCAATTAAGCTTCTTGAATGAAAACAGCGAAAAAGTCTCTAATTAATATTCATGAACTGAACCTTCGCCATAGTAACATTTGTGGATTTGCTGACGGGTTTTGAGCAAACTAGAAGCTGAAGACTTTCAGCAGTGCAATAAAATTGCTTATTTATTGAAAAAGACAAACGCAAAGCAAAATACTGTCTGATAAAACGAAATGCTAACTTACAGCTAAATCAAACAATGTGGCATCACTTACCGGGACTTCTGATATGTTGATCTTTTAAAACACAGCGTTCCTGACGTCTTGAAATCCGTTTACGTGGCTGTTAATAAAGTAGATCCGACCTGTAGCGCCTGATCGTTTACAGATTGTCGTTATTTTTAAAAGTCAAAACTTAGCGCACGCGGTCACTGTATCTCGTGCCCCTCGGAACCGCCGAGCTTGATTTGACGAAAGGCGTGCGCGGGGGTCCGTGACGCTCATAAAGAGGCGGGGCCTTGAAGCGCAGTGTCACCTGCAGGTCAGTGACAAGAACATAGACACATATATATGAGTGACTAAAAACAGTGATTCTATAATTGCGGGTACATTTGGTGTCGAAGTTTATAACGCATTATGATTTACAAGATGTTAAAGTCCATAAAAATATAATATTTTTTACAAAACGTCTCTTAAATAGCTGAAAATTAGCATTTCTTGTTTTCCGAATTCGTCAGTGCGTTTTTTTTCCATTGTGTAATCAAAATATTTTATTATACTTTTCTTTTGGTAATATTTCATTAATTTTATTTATAAAAGCCCTAAATAGTCATTTACCTAGGCTTCTTTCACAACATTATAAAAAGGTGTGTCCCTAAATCTTGCATCAACTCTGTTACCCATACTTTGCCTTAAATTAGTGGAATTATCTCCCACAACTATGTAAGATACAGGAAATTATGTCATATTCCCTCAGTGTTAAGATCTGAAGCTCTGAAAAGTCTGTGTTCTCAATAAGAAAATATTTTAATCTAAAAAGTTCTTACACCTAGAGTTATTTTATAAAGTGTCAAATCTGTTACCACAATATCAAAAGAAAAACAGATTTGTTCATTGATCACACTTTGTTTTATTTAAAAGTATTTTAATCATGCTAGCAAGTGGAGTTTTTCTCCCAAAATAAAGAAAATCGTCAATTCTGTTAGTCAAATTATGTTAGGTAGAGTAACAATGAACAGAACTGAATTTTGTTACTTTACAATTTTGTGACTAAAGGGTCAACTCTGTTTATGTACTATTTTCACAAAATAAACTAAATTTTTGTTTAAAATCTAATAAACATTATTTTTTTGCACCCTTACAATATTTCAACATTATTTCTTTTTATTTTTTTATATGTATATTGTGTATAAAAAAATTGTTTGAAAAATATTTGCTCCAAGTTGACAATTCCGTGAAGACATGGGTATTTTTTTATATTATTTTAAAAATGTTTAAGGTATGTAAAATATTATCTATGTTTCAAGTAATGGAATGTTAGGACTGTATTAAAATTAAATATGTTTTCAGTAAGATACTGAAAAAAATCTGTTAGTGGAAAGTTTTTTTCTTAACTTTCTGCAATGCTATGTATCTCCAGTTACAGAATAAACCATATACGTAGATGCCTCATTAATCTATGGGCCACTATACGTAAACTGTCGTCTTATCTTGGTTAGGCCTATAAGGAGTGGGAACCATAAATTTAATATGGTTTTACTTTTAGTGTAAACACAGAGATCTACAGATATTTCACTGATATTTTGTCAAAAACATACAAATGTACCATTTGTTATTTACCATGATATGATTTCTTATGGATATTTATGGCCAGTTTAGTATTGTATTTAATGGTAATTTCATACAATTATAAAAGGATAAATATAAAATCAGTACTTTTGAGTCAAAACTACGAAGGTTCAAATAAACATAAGAAAAAAAACCCTGCAGAAATTGATAAGAGAAACTAGATGCACCTACAAGTACGTCAGTCATGTATTATGTAACACTACTGATCACTTTCACTGGTCTACACCAGCATAAACAGCACATAATCAGATTATGTCCACGGCCACGGCCCTTGAGAAACGTGTAGGAGTGCACTGTAATCCATGATCACGCATATGCAGATTAAACCTCTGAAGTGCTGAATAGCGTGGAAACCATCTCAGCACCTACAGTTTTGTTTTGTTGTTTCGGGCTGTTCAGACACAGACAGTTGGGTACAGATACACTATGATTAAGACAGCATGTGCGTGGGTTACGCAACTCTTTAAGCATCTGTGAGTAACTGATGCTACCACCTGTTGGTGTCGAGCAGAACTCAAAAGAATAGATAGACAAAAATTAGCATTTGCTGAAAATCTACTCACCTTAAGGCCATCCTAGATGAGTTTGTTTCTTTATCAGAACGGATTCATAGAAATTTAGCATTACGTCACTTGCTCACGAATGGATCCTATGCAGTGAATGGGTGCTGTCAGAATGAGAGTCCAAACATCTGATAAAAACATATCAATAATCCATCAAGTACGGTTTATAACGAAAACCACCCAAAAAAATTCAAATAAATATGATGGTGAATTTTATATGAGAGAACAGGGGATGGACTTTTTTACTTGCAGAGGATTCATTGATGGGCAAGCCATGTAATGCAGAATTTCTCCAAAACTCTTTTCAGATGAAGAAACAAACTCATTTACATCTAGGATGACCTGAGGGTAAGTGAATTTTCAGTACATTTTTATTTTGGGTGAACTATTTCTTTAATGTTTCTTATAGTCATAAATTATTTAAATTTAACAATACTTTCATTGCATCATTTTGCATGAAACTTATAAGTTGCTTTATTACTCTCCAAAAGTGCCACAAATTAATTAATTAGAACTTCCTTAACCCCTTAACTATCACTCACATTTTTGAAGATAGACTTGAATGTGCATGATACAAACCTACATTTTTATAATTCATGACTGAAAACATTTTGTAACATGATATTGAAGTACCATTTTCATGGAAATGCAGTGCTTGAATTTAAAATGGGTTTTAAATTATGATTTTAAGTTTTCAGTGGATATATAATTTCTGATGATTTCTAAAATGTGATAGAGAAAAAGGCAATGAAGAAGTCTTTTTTTTTTAAACAAAGGTCAAAACTCCTGTTATGATGTAGATTTCTGAGGGTGCACTCTTGTCATAAATTGATCCATTACTTTTCCTACATCATTTTTTACAAAAAAACATTGGTAAAATATATATTTGGGAGTCTAAGACCTTTCCAACGATATATAGTTTGTCAAGATTAGATTAGATTTGATTGTTATATAGTGAAGTAAACCTAGGCATCCTGTAATCGGGACGGGGTGACAGTTAAGTGGTTAATAATAGTCTAAAATTAACATGATGCAATACAATTTCAGTGCATTATTTTTTTTATTTTTTTTAATTCAGTGCATTAATTCTGTGCACACGTTACACACGAGAAGATATTGTGCAATCAGCTCCTGTGGATGAGCAGGAGATCGCAACATATACCAGCTTGTGTATTTATATAGGATTACATACACACATTTACAGTGTCTAAAACAGCACAAAGGAGAGCGGTCTTCCTGGAGAGCTTAGATTGGATACCAAACCCTGGAATTTAATATTTTGGATCTACATTTACATCTTTGTGTCCAATTTGAAGACATTTTACATTAAAACGGGAATAAAACTCACGTTATCTGAAAGGTAATATCCTTTTTTGCAACTTCAGTATATATACGTGTGTTTGTGTGTGTATGTGTGTGTATATATATATATATATATATATATATAATTTTGCATTTGCAAAATAAAATTCAGCTGCTATATCAGAGTGTGGCTATTTACATTTGTTCTCCTATTTTTGTTGCTTTGTGTCCTGCTCCTGTACTTTAACTTTTGTTGAACATCCAAATGTTTTTATGTTTTTGAATAATAGCTACAAGTAACACAATAAAGATATTTAAACCCTGAGCTAATTTGCACTGGATAATTATCCAGTTAACTATATGAAATACAATGTTTTGATAATTATCTACGCACGAGTACAAGGGTGCAAATGCATGCTTTATAGTACAATCCTATACAGGGTGCAAACTGTATATTACACAATACTATTTAGCACTGAAACAGGCCTTTAAATGTGGACCAAACTGTCAGACATTCACTAGATATGTCTATATAAAACATGAATAATCTGAGGGATCAAAAAGTTTTTTTGTTTTTGTTTGTTTTTTACAAATAATTATAATAAAAACATATACAAGAAATTGTTATAATTATTAATCTATAAACAATAAAAGTAATAATAGTAGTTAAATTGAATTATATTATTATAATATAATTAATTTATATTAATAAATTAATTTGTAATTATAAAATATTGCATTATCACCAATATTATCATATTAGACATTACATGTTTAAAATTAGTATACTGTATGTATACATTTAGATTGACAGACAGACAAGATAGATAGATAGATAGATAGATAGATAGATAGATAGATAGATAATCAGTTTGACTTGGTATTAGTGCACCAAATACAGTTTGATGTAATTTCTACATTTTTAACAAAAAAAATAAATAAAAAAAAGTCTGTAAAATAAATTGTAAACAGTGCTCACTGTTCAAATCTGAAGGTTATAACTCAAATCTGAATGGTTGTTGCTCTCACAGATGTTTCCCTGGTCAGTAGTGTTTTCCCTGGAGCCTAAGGTTCCCGGCCAGCGCACTTCAGAGGAGCTGGTGTCCAACACCTTGATGCTGGAGCTGGGTGCCGTGGTGAAACGGACCGAGCGAATCAGGCTGGAGAAGGCAGCAGAGACTCGCAGACGCCGCAGATCTTCCTCTGTAGACTACAGCTGGCTGGCCGGCCCTCAGCCACACGTCCACTACGAGCTCACGCCAGGAGACGTGCTGGAGCTGCAGGACCTCTGCGCACAGATCCCACCTCACCTGTGCGGCCCCGTCATCGTCAGGTGACTATCAGTGTTTTTCAGCATCACTCAGATTATATATTAATTGTATGAATAGTTTGAATGAGGTTTTTATAGTTTTATTTTTTATTTTAAGTCTTGTGATAGTTTGTTTATTTAGTTAATTTTTTATTTCGTTTTGGGTTTTTCAGTACCCCAAGTAAAACTAAATGGAAATAAGAAATTTTTCATTGGCAACAACTTAAGCTTAAATAAAACAAGATTTAGTCATATTTTATGTAAGTGAAATTATATGTATGTGTTAGTGTATTTTTATATGTGAATTTGTGTGTGCATGTTATAAATAAATAGAATAAATAAAATTAATCTTATTTCAGTTAGTTTATTTTAATATCATGAATACTATATATATATATAAATATATATATATATATATATATATATAAATATATATATATACACATATATATATACTATTAGAATATTAGAATTGGTAGTAAACAAATAGCTTGTTACACACTGAATTAAACATTACATTTGAAAAGACTAAACTGAATTTTCTTGTAAAAATATTCACTACAATAATCTTTTTTACTTACTGTGATTATTTTATACAAGGTAAATGTACAATGAGTTATTTTTATATTTTCCATTTTAATTTTGGTTATTTTGTCTTTTTCTTTACATCTGTATTATTTCAGACAGTTTTAGTTATTTTAGTACATCAGATAAACTAATAAAAAATGAGAAGTATTTCCTTGGAAACTAACTGAAAGTTCCATTTATTTTCTTAATATTTTATTTTATTTCCATCAAGATTTATAGTAAACAAAAATGTTTCACGCTGGTATAGTTTTACTTAACCCTGGTAGGTATTGCCCAGTAAGACATAGTGACCGAGGTTTTGATGTTTGTTTGAAAGGTTCAGGAAGCTAGTGTCAGAGTTTGAGCCGGAGGTGCATGACGTCCCCAAACTGTTCCGGGGCGTCCTAAGAAAGTGCCTGGACGAGCTTCAGGGAGACGCAGCGCTCCAGAATCGGGTGTACCGTTGGGAAAAACAGCACAGCAAGAGCCTCTCCTTCGTTACGTTTCGATCCAAGTTCGGCACCCGGAACCATGGGAAGGGAAGCTTCGGTGGTTCCCACAACAACCTGCAAGAGGAAAACACATGGTCTGATGAAGACGAGGAAGCAGCTGAACAGGTGACAACCGTCATGCGCACCAGGAAGGGACGGAGCCTCAGCATGCCAGAGATCACTCCTCCCGAGCAGACGGCCCAGTGCTGAACAAGAGGAAGAGATGGAGAGAAAGACAGAGGAAAGAAGGATTCAAAAAGCTTGAAGGAAATGTAGCCTTCAAGGTAAGTTGGCAATGGAGGAGGAAGAAAAAAGGTGGTGGCAAAGAATCAGAGAAGGGAAGAAAATCAGATTCTAGGAGACATCCTGAAAGACTAAAGCTTACGCTTTCAGATTGCAAGACAAACATCGAACTAAAGAACACTGGCCTAGCCTTTTTTTTTTTTTTACTTTCTAATGTGTGCTTAAATATTTAGAATATTTAGATGTAAATATAAATGTGAATATCCGGCATGTGTATTTTCAAAGCTAAATTTTTCTGTGACAGTGAAGCTCACAAAACCTGTCAAGAAAAAGTCCAGGTCAAATTTCTGAAAAAAAAAAAAAAAATAGATAAAATAATATTTATATTTTATCTGTAAATTGTACACTTTTTAAGTAATACATAAAAAAAATAAAACCCTCCAAAGGTGAAATGTGCAGCTGAATTATTAAAACAATGTCAGCTTTCTTCTTATTTTGGTGCGACATATTCCATTTTGTGAGATTCACTCCACAAAAATCACAAAAGCAACATTAGCCATAATTAGTTTCTCAGATGGGTTTTAATATGTACTGTTTGTCCTTACATTACAACAGTGTTTGCTCAGTTTATACAAGAGATGCAGACCATTCAGCTAAAAAAGCCTGGAAACGGGAGTCCCCATAAAAAAGTGCTCATTAAATAATCACTGTACATCGTTCATGAGTTTGATTTGAGATAGTGTGGCATGTGAGAGAGAAAGTCTGTGATTTACCAAATTAGAAAGTTTGACCTAGAAAATCCTGCTTCTAAGTGAAGAAGACATCATGTCTGCCAGCTCCCTTTCCGGTTTCATTATTCACAGCATGAAGGAGCTGATCTTCGGTTCTTTGTGCAGGCGGCCAGAATGTTCATCCGGCCAAAGCTGCTCCTCACAAATGAAGGAAACACATCCAGCGTTCAGTTCTCAGAGTACCGGTCGGTTTCATCACCAAACATATCCTGATGTAATGAATGAGCCGTTTATAGCTTTAGACCTGTCTGGAGTCTCTTTGGGCTACTTAAACCACAGTATGATCTTTTAAATTCTATAGTACTGTATAAAACTCTGGTCTTCATTCGCACCTTGTTTATTCCTGCACAAAGCAAAATCATAAGACCAGGCAATTTCCTTGAACTCCTTCTTGTGTATTTGGCAGAATAAAAGAAAGAAAAAAAGAAACAAACTGAAATTCTCTAAACAGTATATAACATTACAGACCCCATATTTACAGAGCCTGCAATCAAAAGGCCTTAACACAAGAAAGAAGAATCTGATGAAAATGATCAGAAAATATCAGACTTATATTTCCCCACCCACAAAAGAAAAATGTCTATTTTTTTAGGACCATCAAAATATATATCTTTTTTTGCATTGTGGCATTATCTTAATGACAACTAAGCACATTTCCCCCCAAATTCCCATAAATGTAATGTGAAAGAAAAATATTCAATTTATAAATATATTTGTACATTTATTATAAGTACATAATAAGGTAGCATTGTTTGTACTTAATTTAATTCATACTATTATTAATAATTAAAATAAAAATCATGCTAGATATAGCCTAATAAATATCATTATACAGTATTTTTTTCACATTACATATAAGAACTTAGTTTTCATAAAAAAAGTCATAAAGGTCCTAGAAACATCACTTTTTGTATTAATTATTTTTCCTATCAAATTTTGGGGGGTAAAATATGACTGATATTTCTTTGTGAGATTCACTTATAAGTTGCAAATAACTGCCTGTATTTATGATATAAATACAATAACAATATTAATAAAGATTAATGGGGGAATTATTATTATCAGGAGTATTTTATGAGGATAACCAGGTCACATTTAATTCAAAGGAAAAAAAGAAAAAAAATATTGTTATCGCTGATTCCGGATAACATTGAGAAATACCAACTAAAGCAGTTTGGAGAATCAAACCACTTGGGGAAAAAGCCTTCTCTTTTAATATGCGATCATTAATAACAAACGAAGGCTCAACTATTCATTCAGATGTAGATGAAGCTTAAAGAGAACAGAGTGAATCAGAACACTACCTCTCTCTCTCTCTCTCTCTCTCGCTCTCTCTTTTTTATAAATACACAGTAAATCTCAGGTCCTCCTTCATCAGCATCATCCTCCATCACCCTCTAGTGCAAGAGAGTGAAAGTCGACAGTGACAGAATTAACATCTGACTCAAGTCCCTCTGACTAAAATCATCCCACCCCACCACACCCTCCCCCCGGGAGCCAGAGTCCCCTGTGGCACAGTCTACTTGTGTTTTTGCACATTCGCCCATAAGTCCATAACCTTCTCCTCCCTCCTTCAAAACCTTTGGCTCCGTTTTCATCCCTCCTTACACTCAAGGTCGCTCCTTCTCAGGCGAGGAAGACCACAAAGATGATGAAGAAGATGATGAGAACGAGGAATATCTTGATCATGAGCCAGCGATTGGAGGAGACAGACTGGAAGTACTTCAGTATCTCAGTGTGGGCCATTTCCACATTCAGCTGGGTGTCCTCCACATTGGCGTCAATCCTGGAATATTTGCACACATCAACTTTTAATCACAAATGCAAGTGAAACTCTCACACTGACTTAAAAAAATAAAATACTACTGCTGCTGTAACTGTTTGTGTGTGGTTTGGTTTATACAGCATGTATCTGAAGCATGTACTGTGCTGCTGAGTCTGTGGTTTTGGAGTATGTTATGCCTGTGGTGTGTGTGTGTGTGTGTGTGTGGTTGTCTGACCTCTGAATCGTCTCTTCCTGCTCTTTGACCATGTGGGCCAGCTGTTGAAAGATGGAACCCAACTCCACAATGGTGGTCTCGATGTTCTGCATGGTATCTGCTCGGCTCTGGATATACGAGTCCTACAAGAACATAAACAGACATTTGATGTTGAAATCAATCATTAAACATAGTCTCAAACCTTCAGCTCCAAACAGCAGCCTAGACTGCATTCAGTTCCTGATTTCCTGTGAGACTGATACCTGTTCATCGATGAGCTGCAGCTGCATAGGGTTTGCTCTAGAGTCCATGTCGATGGCCACCTCTCCTCCCAGACTCCTGGACTCATCCTGCATCAGAACGGAGCTGTCTGCGAGAGCCAAGACATTGAAAACTATTAAATACAGAATAAAGACTCCAAGTTTACAAACAAAACCATGAGACACTTCGAAGAATATGACTAGGTGAAAAATTATGTCACTACATAACTAGCATTATTCCATAGTTGTGAGTGATCAATTTACTATGAAGAAAATATTTATACAGAATGAGTAAATGTGTCTAAAGGTTTTCTGCTGATGGCACTGTAGTGAATTATTGTATTGGCACAATCAAACACTATTCTAGAATATTAACTAGCAATAAATCATAATAGTTTGACTCATTATGGAGATCTATCTGAAATCAAAAGGCAAATGCTGGAACCTAAAGGGATAAATGTTCAGATGTGTGAACCACAAAATCAAAATCAAATGAAAACAGCAGTACTGAAGAGGTGACATACTGAAGTTATTGGTGAGCAGAGGAGAGGCTGAGGCAGGGGCCTGGGAGAAATGCTCTCTTCTGCTGCGCTGCTGCTTCAGATTCTGAACACACGATAGGACAGATATGCCTCAGTTTAAAAAATAAAATAGCATTCGCTCATTAAATGTCTCTTGTACAACACAAGTTATTTAAACAAAATAAAACTGACATGAAAATCATACGAAAGAGCAGGTGGTTTCATAGGACCGTGGTGAACAGTAAACATACTTAAAATTATTTAAAAGCCTAACAACAGCTTGGCATGAAACTGATTATGTTATAAAATTGTGGCACTGATCATAAAAAAAGACACTCACCTCTGTTCTCACTTCCAGGACTGACTTGAAATCGTTTGACATTGATGCCAGCTTGGACTGCAACACAAACATTTACAGATATAACTGTTCTTTAGCAGGAAAATGAAAGGTGTGGTAGTCATCTCATGTCAATCAAAATGAGATCAACCACATCTACTGTCTGTCTACAGCTAGGGATATCAGAGATAACGCTTCCTGGAGAGTCTGGAATACCTGTGCACTGCAGCAATATCAGATATAAGATTGTACCTGCAGGGAGACAACAATTGTGTTGGAATGTGTCTGGATGTGGCGGCCGTTTTGCCCACTGCGGGATCGTACAAGGTCTTGCAGCTGCGCTATCTGCTTGTTCAGACTGTTGATGTCCTGATGAGAGACACAGACGGCATATATCAGATCACTGCAAGAGGTTTGCTCCTACACAGTATTATAGTTAGCTGAAAGATTCTGGTAAAAACAGATACCATAACAGGCAACTTCAAAGTCGATAGTGAAAGTGAAAAAGTGAAATAAGTAAGAACTGAGATATATGGAGAATGACAACAGAGATGTCACTGACCTGTTTAATGATGTACGTTAGTTCCTCAATCTCCACTGCTTTATCATCGAACAAAGACTTCCTCTTAGCCACTAGGAGTGAGGGAGGAATAAAAGTTTATAATGACACCAGACCATAAAGTGCAAGAAATTGATAACTCAATCATATTAGACCCCAAACTAAACTAGGGGATTGCCAAATAACCATGGACAAGCATCAGAACAATACTGTTAAAATGCACATTCGTACATCACCAATAAGGGTCATGTTACTCACAAATTGTAAGCTTTTCAAGCTTGGCAAACGTGTTGCTCAAGTCTTTCCCAATTCGCCTGTTATGGAGAAAAAGAAACAAGGTTTCAGCGGGGCAAAGTTTTGAGGAAGAAAGATCAGGAACAGTTTCCCTGAGACAAAAAAAAAAAAAAACCAAATAAAAACATAGATATGAACTCTTACTTGGCCATAAGAGTGAAGTCACTGCGCTGTTTAATGGCATTAATGGCAGGTTTAGTGTGAGTCCCATTCTGAAAAGACAGAGAAATTTTTTTTTTTTTTTTTTACCAAAAATATAAATGTTTTGTTATTATGCACCAATATTAACAGCATATAAAAGATATCAGTTCAGCCAAACATTTACTCACCCCCAGACCTTCCAAAATGTTTTTTTTTTTTTTTTTTTTTTATCAGCACAGATTTGGAGAAATTTATCATTATAAACAGCTGATAAAAACATGACAACAGTGGGAATCGTGGCATATTGTGATGTTTTTGTCAGCTGTTTGGTTTCTCATTCTGTGATGTAATGCTGAATTTATGTTCCAATAAAACAGATAAACAACACCACCACCTCATCTACATCTTGTATGGCCTGAAGGTGAATAAATTGAGCAAAGAGTAACATGAAAATCTAAAAATATGATGAGAAATTTTTTACTTCCATGGAACAGCGAAGGAAATCTAAGGCAGAACCTTGTGTTTTTGACTATCCTTTCAAAAACTTTTAATGTAAAGTGTAATATTACTCTATCCTTAATTTTATTACTTTATATTTACACATAGTTTTAAGCATTTGTGAAAACCACTGCAGAGTTCACTGAATATCCTTTGTAAGACACTATGTTTGCAGATGTATTTAATATTGTCATACCTGTAACTGTCTCCCCTGCAGTGACTTACAAGCCGACTGGAACTCAAGTGTGCGGTCCCGACACGTCATGATAATGCTGCAGAGCCTCCTTCTCTAAATGATATCAGGACGTTTTTGTGTGACAGTGAGTCTAAAGCAATCCGGATGCTGTAAAATTCTCCGCTGGTGTCTTTATGAGGCCAAAGCAAACACTTCAGACTTCAGATGTTACTAAGAGCTTGGAAGAGCGGACTGTTCTTCAGCAACTCCGCACATTATCTGAGGATCAAAGAATGATTTAATCAATCACCTGAACTTTGATTGTCATTGCTGAGAGGAGACTAAACAATGTTTTAGAAAGCATTTAGAAACTTAAAGGGAAAGTTCACCTAAAAATTCTGTCATTTACTCATCCTCAAGCTGTTCAAAACCAGAATGAGTTTATTTCTTCTGTTGAGCACAAAACATTATATATTTGAAGAATTTTGGTAACCCAAGGAGTTGATGGTATCTATTGACTTCTTTAGTTTTCTATCACCACCATAATATGAAAGTCAATGGCTACCGTCAACATTTTGTTATTGTTTGGTTTTAGTAAATGATCAAAATTATCCTTTTTTTGATTACAAAATATTAAAACAAATGTCTATAAATTATGCATTTACTTTTCCTATAACTGATTTTCAACCACTTGGAGTCAAATTCAACACTCTAGGTACATGGCTGCTGTCTGTGAATCCAGATCAAATAAGCAACTTAGGTAAACACACTTGTGTGGATGACATTCCCACATCTGTTTATATACCGATCCCAACACCTCAGCTAACCCTTCTTTATAATATCAAAAAAGAAACCCACTCTAGATAATGTTTACAAGTAAGCAGATCATCAGTCATATGAGCAGAGAGGTGAACTGAACTCATGTTATCGGATTATAGGCCACCTAGAATATTCTGGCTTCGCAGATAAACATTTAATAACACAATTTAATGAAGTACAGCTCATTCTTCGCGAAGATATATTACAAACTTTTACTTACATGTTCTAAACACGAATTATATCCTTCAAGGTGTTAACAGGTTTGTTTACGTCTGTATAGAGACTGAACCCGTCTTCAGTCCAGCAGTAACGTTACGCATTCCTTTGGGCGCTAATTGGCCCAAAACTCGACAATGTCTGTCTTAATTTTAACTATAAACACTCCAGATGGACCTTAAGCACTCGCTAACACATTCCTGACATGGGTTATAATCGTTTACTCACGGTTACAGTATCATTTCGTCGTTTTTTCAGTATTCCCGGCTTGTCGATATTACGGAGGTGGGGGTTTCAGTTCCAGTCCTTACCACTTCCGGTGTGCGTAACGTCACTGCCACGTCCTCGATTGCGCACGCGCACTGCCACTTTCCGAAAGCGTGACTTGTGACGCAGATAATACATTTTGTGCGATAGGACCTTGAAACGGGCATTTCTAATTGTATTTAATTTAAACATAATTAGAGTTTAGTTTTTACGTTTTCCAGTTTGTTTGTTTTCCCAGTAGGCCTATGCATTTATTTATTTTTGTTTAAATATTTTAAAGCACGCTCACTCTTTTATGTTTAATCTAGTTTTAATTATCTTAAGCTGTCACTTACCAAAATTACTGTTTTGTAAACCAATTACCGGTAATTAAATAACGAAATTCACGGACCTATCTACTGATGCTTTTGGTTCTCCCAACCACGTGACATCTGTGTTTATTATTTATGAATTAATTGAAACTAAAATATTTTATATTTAAAATAGGGCTGGTGCCATGGAAATAAATTTAATTTTAGTTTTAGTTGGTCCTATTATTATTGTTATCTTTATTTAACAACAACAGAATAAATACATTTTTAAATGTAAAAAATATATTTTATATAAAAAATAATATTTAAAAAAAAAAGGTTTTGGTTTTTGTTAAAGTGTAATTTTTGATGAATATTCGTGGTTTAAAGACAATTTCTAAACTATTTTATTAGCAAATCTATTGACTGCAACGTTTAAAACACCACCACACCAGCAGATGTCGCTAAAAGAATTTGAAAAAAAAAAATCAAGAAACTGCACATGATGCCAATGAAACCACGAAATGAATCATTTTGAATGTGATTTTAAAGATTAAAAGACTACTCATGCACATTGACTAAAACATGTTGTTCCTAGTACTATCACCAAGCCAAATAACACTGGTCGAAACATAATTGTGATCCTTTCAAATAACAAAACACAATCATTTGTGTTTTATGACTGGGACAAAACTACTCTTATTTTCTATTCCCTAGCCCTATACCTAACATCAAACCTTAGATTTTCATCAAAATATTTTGCATGATTCCTAATCCATTTGTAACAATTGGCTGATTACCATTTTCAGATAAAGTGAACACTCGGGTCTCCACAGTATAGGAAAACATTGACCTACACACACACACACACACACACACACACACACACACACACATTATCAGCTATTCAACATGAAGCAGCATGTAACCTGTTTGATGTCCTCTCAGCATAAGAGCTTTTTGTGCTCTTTATCTCCTCTGTATCAATCAGCAAACTCACTTTGAATCCAGCAAACCCTGTAACTTATCTCAGGATCTGCATTATTTTGGACTGAGATCGATGACACAGCTCTTTTCAGACAGGGTTCAATAGCATCAGTGTTCCCTCAGAGCAAAAAAAATCACATTGGAAAACCACTTTAGTGGCCTAAATGTGAAGGTTTACATTTTTCTCTTACACGCTGACACATACACACACAAACAGGCTGCGCTCAGACAATGTCCTCGTCTCTGCCAGATAACATCACAACGCACACATATTCATGTTGTCCAGATAGCATCCAGGCCTGCTAGAACACAGCTGCTTCAACAAAGAGACACAAGGAAAACACGACTGATGTTTTATCATTAGTGCCACTTTGGGCATCAACACACTCACACACGCAAGAGCAGGAAAACAACACAGGACTGTGTTTTTAGCTGGAAATGAAAAAACAGGTGAGCCTGACAGAGGAAGAGGGCGGCCCTGGAAAATATCATTTCTATAATCCCTATAAGAAGACATGCAGGGAGGAAGGGAGAGAAAGAGGCACAAAAATGTATTCCATCTTCTGGACGGATGAGTCACTCTGCGTTTTCTCCCTCTCCCGTTTTTTCGTAATCTTGCAGGCGGGCTGCTAAATTTAGTCTTGGCACTGAGCCCTGACAGACAGGTAGGCCAGCATCAGACTCTAAATGAGTCTACACACACTCTGAACAAACACACACATATTTGAAAATGGCCAAGCACTGAATTTGGACATAAATCCATACAGGCACTGCTGCACACACACACACACACACACACACACATGACCTCGCTGCATCAAGCACAGTCATCAAACATGCTGTGAAATATTTATATGAGAACTCGGCTCTCCAGCATCTCTTGCTGCGTCTCGCTGCAGGTGATGCGCTGGAGAGGATGTTCTATTTTGATAATGTCACTGGAATCAGATGTCTGGCTCTCTATTAATACAAAATCCCATTTGAGAGTGTGATGACCAGACAGTGAATAAAAGCCACTCAGCATGATAAAATATGACCTTTACAAAACTGTCAGCAAGCACAGGCCAACAAAAACCCTTGTTTGAGTCTGTAATATGGCAGAACATGTTTAGATTTACTCTAGATTTATGAATGGAGTCTCATAAAAACTTTAATTGTAAATCTTATTTATAAATGAAGCCTTTTATGTTTAATTTTGGTTAATTGTCATCACATTTAAAAAAAATAATATTATTAATAATATTAATAATAAATAGAATGTACAATTTTATTAGTCAAAAAAAAAAAAAAAAAAAAAACAGGCCTTGTTTTTACTTATGATGATTTTGGCCCACATAACCCACCAATACACCATCTCAACAAATTAGAATATGGTGACATGCCAATCAGTTAATAAACTCAAAACACATGGAAAGGTTTCCTGAGCCTTCAAAATGGTCTCTCAGTTTGGTTCACTAGGCTACACAATGATGGGGAAGACTGCTGATCTGACAGTTGTCCAGAAGACAATTATTAACACTCTTCACAAGGAGTGTAAGCCACAAACATTCGTTGCCAAAGAAGCTGGCTGTTCACAGAGTGCTGTATCCAAGCATGTTAACAGAAAGTTGAGTGGAAGAAAAAAGTGTGGAAGAAAAAGATGCACAACCAACCAAGAGAACCGCAGCTGAGGATTATCAAGCAAAATTGAATTCAAGAATTTGAATGAACTTCACAAGGAATGAACTGAGACTGGGGTCAAGGCATCAAGAGCCACCACACACAGACGTGATAAGGAATTTGCTGAACCACAGACAACGTCAGAGGCATCTTACCTGGTCTAAGGAGAAGAAGAACTGAACTGTTGCCCAGTGGTCAAAAAGTCCTCTTTTCAGATGAGAGCAAGTTTTGTATTTCATTTGGAAACCAAGGTCCTAGAGTCTGGAGGAAGGGTGGAGAAGCTCATAGCCCAAGTTGCTTGAAGTTCAGTGTCAAGTTTCCACAGTCTGTGATGATTTGGGGTACAATTTCATCTGCTGGTGTTGGTCCATTGTGTTTTTTGAAAACCAAAGTCACTGCACCCGTTTACCAAGAAATTTTGGAGCAATCCATGCTTCCTTCTGCTGAGCAGCTTTTTGAAGATGCTGATTTCATTTTCCAGCAGGATTTGGCACCTGTCCACAGTGCCAAAAGCACCAAAAGTTTGTTAAATGACCATGATGTTGGTGTGCTTGACCTGCCAGCAAACTCACCAGACCTGAACCCCAGAGAGAATCTATGGAGTCTTGTCAAGAGGAAAATAAGAAACAAGAGACCAAACAATGCAGATGAGCTGAAGGCCACTGTCAAATAAACCTGGGCTTCCATAACACCTCAGCAGTGCCACAAACTGATCACCTCCATGCCACGCCAAATTGAGGCAGTAATTAAAGCAAAAGGTACCCCTACCAAGTATTGAGTACATGTAAAGTAAATGAACATACTTTCCAGAAGGCCAACCATTTTATTATTGTTCTTATGAAGGATTCTAATTTGTTGAGAATTGATGGGTTTTTGTAAAAATATGAGCCAAAATCATCACAATTAAAAGACCCAAAGACTTAAACTACTTCATTATGTGTGCATTGAATTTATTTAAAACACGTTTCACAATTTGAGTTGAATTACTGAAATAAATGAACTTTTCCACGACATTCTTATTTATTGAGATGCACCTGTATATAGCAGAAGAAGAAAAAAACATACAGAAAATGTTAAGGGTTATAAAAGCAGACTTCGTTTTCTTCAACTACATTTTTTATTACTTTTTTATTTTATTTTATTTGAGCCAGACATTTCTTTGTGAGGTCTGATTCACAGGTATCGCTGCATGTACTTTTAGTAGCATGCCTTAGCTTTTCACTCCTGTTAAAATCCTTTAAAAGACAGAATGAAACAAGTCTCAGTGAATCATCAGATAGGAGATATCAGGTAAGGTTTGTGCTGTTCCACAGGCACTGGGCAGGTGGCATTAGCATTCATCAGTGTGTGTGTGTGTGTGTGTGTGTGTGTGTGTGTGTGTGTGTGTGTGTGTGTGTGTGTGTGAGCCAGTCTGACTCAGCAGCAGTCAAGCGAGAGGAGGGAGAGAGATAATATTATTTCTCACATCATTACGGTGCTGGCGGCCCTCTGCCTGAGACTCCCAGACCCAGGTGATAATTATCACAATGTTTGTCTTTCATTACCATTAAACGGCAGGAAAAGAGAAGGGAAGGGGTGGATGACACAAAACAGGGAGGTTGAATTGAGAATAAAACAAAGGCTAAAGCAAATATGTGCTTTCCCTACAGAAAACTGCTGTTACATTATCATGGTACAGTGATGCTATCAGATACTAACGCTAGTTATTCTATATGTGTATAATATGGAGCTAAATGATTACTATTCACATGTACCATGTTGTTTACATCCAAGGTCAAGGTCTTCTTCAAATCACGTTACATGTCCAGTTATAGAACATATATCCACAATATATCCAATCTCACAACAACATGTCCAGGTCACATTTCATCACAAAAATGAAGTCTATTTTTAGGCCCATTAAGATTTTTTTGCATTGTGAACATTATTTTCATGACAAATGACAATACAATAAACACTTCGATAATGCATTGATTTTATATGTAGCCCAATATATATTCTATGTATATAGAAACCTATATCTTTGTTTGCAATACAGTAATGAGATGCAGAATAAAAATGATTTGAAATCTGACCCAGACATGTCTTTAACAAGTTTTATGAGACTCATTTTGTAAGTGACACTTCGGAATTACCTAATAATCACAAATCTATCTCAAAAATAAGACATTTCACTTTATTTATATTAATATATAGCACATTGCTTTATGGCTGTTGTGTGTTGTATATACTGAATGTGTGACCAGACCTACGTTTGAATTTATACACATTGTAGACAGAAAGCAGAGCAGGTTATGTCTCTCTGTAACAAAGATTATTATACACATGTTCACACACAGGAGAACTGGGCACAGATGGTATAGCAGCAATAACCATTATTAATTACGTTCAAACAAACACTCAAAGCTTATATCGTTTATAGACTGTGGTGCAGACTGGGTTCTGTTGGGTCCTGATCTACCTGGATACATATCGGACAGATAGGGTTCTACGCACAAAATCTCGGAACAAAGCGACAGGATTCTGGAATTAACTTTACACAGAAGAGATCGGAAACACTGAAGTTCTGTCGGTAGGTACATTCATATGGTATGCATTTTGTGTACTTGTTTTATATATTTTCACGCTTCTATAATCTTACTGTGATAGTTACGTTAACTGTACAGACACAGAGGTAGTTGATACAGGTTACTGTGGAGAGAGAGAGAAAGAGAGAGAGAAAACGCTACGTTTATAGCACAGGATATTTTACACGGAACATTTCACAGCGGCAATAGATTTGAAGGAAAGCCAGTCATCACAGACGAGGAAACAGGACAACATATTGACCAGTTCACACAGAGAAGACCTTAAAGTCAACATCAACTCAAAATCAACCCTATTTACTTTCATTCACACATCCATGGTCTTATAGCACATGCATATCATTCTAAGGAAAACAATATTTGCATTCGCATCATACATTAAAAATAACTTTTAACTTTCCAGCTGATGTCACTTAGACCACATGAACTATTGGATAATGCTAACCAATAGTCCAACAGCTATTTAGGCAAACTAACATTCAGGTTTAGCTCCATTTTGTTTTGGAACAGCACTTTTCACATTGTAAAAAAAAAAAAAAAACCATTGTCTTTCTATTTCAAAATTTTACATTACACTTATTGTGTTACTTAACATTTGTAAAATTTACTAGGAATTTCTGAGTGAAAATTGTAGTAAATCCTGCAACATTTTTTTTTCAGTGCAACATTCAATCAACTGCCAGTGCATACAATTAATTGCCACCCTATATATTTTTTCTCACTGAAGACCAGTTTCATTAAAACCACATAATATACTGCAGTAAAAAGGGTTGCTAATGAAATTTAATGTTGACTTTAACACAGATCAGTAGTTTGGGGATGCTGACAACTCGTGGATATCTTATATTTGTGTAGATTGAAGAGTGAAAGGGTGCTGAGGGATCCTAATCATTTACATTATTGCAGATAATGGCTAAACAAATAATCTGAGAAATCACTTAAAGTGAGTTCAGCCTTGCTTTTGGAATTCATATTTCATTCAATAATGCTACATATATATGGTGGAAAGAAGTGTTTGGTTAAATGACCACCATTAAAAATGTTTTAATAAAAAAGTGATTCTTTCATGTTCGCGGCTGATGGAAACTGACAATCCTCAACACTGACTGACAGCTACATTATCCGATCTGCGTGATTCTGAGGAAATCTGCCAAAAATACGGAATATTCTCGAATCATCAGCCGCAGCAGATAACTAATTGTCCAAAAGGAAACAGGGCAAAGCATAACACAAAATGCATTTCAATATAAAAAATAAATACATCAAACTCCCAACGCTGTGAGATGATTAAGACAAAAAACACAAACAGAAAGAGCATTTCCCTTTTCCTAAAGACTTTCAGAGCTTTTTACTCAAATTCAACACACGGCCGGCCACCCAGCCTGACTCTATGGATTAACAGAGATACACAAAAGAAACATTCTTTAAAACAAAATGGACTACAATAACATTAGTATTCTTTACAAAATGAATAAGATAGATAAAATAAATTCTTCTTTCAGAATCAATACAGAAAAGCTTATATTTACCTGTTTGCATTTGTATGTGTATGCATGACTGTGTGTGTGTGTGTGTGTGTGGAGGGAGAAAGAATGAAAAAGCGACAGATCAAGTGAAAAGGGATAAAAAAGAGACGAAAAATGAGTGTGATCGGGGGTGTGGGAGAGAGAGGCTTGTGTTTGGTGAGCACCAATGGAATATAGCCAGGTTTCTATACGATTGGCATTCCTCTCACTGGCTAGCCAGTGGGAAAAAGCTTTCAATTCCCAAAGGAAGGAACCGAACAAAAAGCAAATCAAACAAACACAAAAAAGACTCATTGATACAGTCTGTGAAGCCACATTATGGACTTATAGAGGCCAGGAATAAATTAGGATAGACGCACAGATCCTTATTATGCACGATTCAGACCACACAGACACCCGTCGATCCGTCTAATCGACCCATCCATCAATTTATCACACGAGGAGGGTCAGAAGGACACGCCGGGGATGTTCTCAGGATGAGATACTCTGATTGTGTAGCGAAACACTTGAGTTCTCTCAACACTGAAGGTCTGTCAACATCCATCCCATCAAAAACTCTCCACTTTAAGTAGTTTGGTAGAAAAAAGGACTCCTTCCGTATTCAGATTTCCCTTTGAAAGTTCTCAGCACACTTGTCATCCTTAGCATCAGCCTAGCTGTGTGTCCGTGCCTACATGAAGCTGAACAAAATCCCAAACTGGTTTTGGATAAAGCTCAATGGCGATACGCTTGACCCATTCTATGTCCATAATACAGCGTCAAATGGTTAAGGTGGTCTGAAGTTTGGATCATAATGGCGAAAAGCTTCAATAGTAGGATCTGGTGATATTCCGTACACACACACGGTACAGAATTAATGAATATGGATCTAATACTGTCGTAATGGTGTGTGGGACATAGCCAGATGGGCCAGGGGGGTGGGTCTGTGATTTGTTCTCAAATGCAAACTTTTTTTTCTTCGTGAGACCCAAACTTCAGAGTCCATGACAAAAGAATAAGCAAACCTTTGACCTCCTCAAAGCTGTGCAAAGTTTGAGCGGTGGATTATACTGGTGGTTTGATTTCACTATTCGCTTTGGGTTTCACATCTGAAAGAGAATAAGAGATTACTCATGTTAAAAATACTAGTCAACACTTTACTTCAAGCCTTTCATAAACAATAGTAACCACAATGGTAATGCATTCAAATTGTTAAACTACAGTTCAAAAGTTCAGGACTGGTAACGAGTTAAATGTTTTTGAAAGAAACAATTTACATATAAACATACCGTATATATATATATATATATATATATATATATATATATATATATATATATATATATATATATATATATATATATATATATATATATACAGAAATACAGACAATACTGTGTGTTTGTCAGATACTATCAAATATGTTTTGTCATGTTTAGTCTGTGTTTATTTATAAAGAACTGTGTGTGTGTTGCAAATGCTAACAAATGCATTTTTTTTTCTGCAGGTCACTGATTGAGAAACACTTCCTTGTGCAATAAACTTCCAGATGGAGGGCATGTCATTGTGTGTGAGGGTCTATTTTGAGCACAATAAGCTACATTTGAATAAGTTGTGTGTATATATATGTGTGTGTGTGTTTACCGGCAGCTGTGCTGGTTGAGTGTCTTCCCTCTTTTTGTACAGCTCACCTCCCTCAAACTGCACCTGCATTCACAGGAGGGAGGCTGTGATGTCATTCTGCGGGTGGGACATGGTGGACACGCCTCTCTGGCAGGTGGTGGAGGGGCGGAGCTAGGCGGTAGAGTGGGAGGGGGAGGAGGAGGGGGTGTAGTTGGCACTAGAGTCCTGTTGGCACGAGAAGAGAAAAAAATCAGCTGTCGGTGTGAAATAAAGAGACATGCGACGTTCATGTGTCTTAAAGGAACAGTTGGACCAAACATAAACATTTTGTTATTGTTTATTTTACATTAAAAAGTTACAAAATCTTTAAAAAAGCAAGGATATGTACTAATATCCATCTTTTTAAGAGTAAATACAGTACAAAGGTGAAAGTTTTGAAAAAAAGTACCACCCCAGTGACAGCTTTTGCATCTTTTTTTTTTCTGAGAGTGCAGTATGAGAATAAGTAAACTATGACACAATTTCATTTTTGGCAAACTATTCTTTGATTTCAGTTTCAAGTTGTGAAAACTGTAAAGAAGTCCTCAAGTCAGGAGGAATTTTAAAATAGTAAGAAAAGACTCCAAGTAATTGAGTAACACAATTCTGATTATAATACTGGTTCTGACAAATCCGGCTCCAAGAGAATTATGTAAAACGGCTACAATGGACAAAGAGCACGTCGGTTCTTGCAATCATTAACTTTGCAAAACCAGACCCAAGCCTGCATCTCCACATTAGGCTTGAAATTAAATTCAGTAGCAAGCACAAAAAGGCCCATAATGCATTCTGATCATGCACAGCCCTGATCTTCTTTTTGGACGGCACCAGAGATATACTCTGGATTGTGTCTGTGGATGTCAGTTCTTTGATGTCTCATTTGTGACATCTCTGATGGGATGGTGGGCTGATGGGGCTCTTTTTTCCCTCTTCCCTTTTTTAACTAAACCAAAACTGGAGAGAAGTGTATGGGTGAGAGTTAATTAAGGAAGAAAATCAATCTTTGTGTGGAAGTGGTTTGAGAGGCTGAAGGGAGGCCGGGGAAAAGGGAGGGGCGTTCTGGCTGCCAAATTAGCCTGATTTCACACTTGCCACTGACTCCATCCATGGAGGAGTAGATGATGGATAGCAGGGAGGGAAAGTCAGTCCAAAAGAAGCGCCCTCCACTTGCCCTCACCAAAGACCAATGACGAAAATGCAAAAGTAGAAAAGGAAGTCTTTCCCTGACCAGAATTAATTAATTGTTGTCTGAGTAGAAGTCAATGTTGCGTGCATAAACATATGAAAAAGAGGGATTTCAAGGAAAATCTTTAGCTCTCATTGCCAAGAAGCATGCCTATCATTAAATGTCTATCATTTGTAATTTTTACAATGACAAAAAGGTACCAACATGTACCATGGTATTCTTTGAACCCATTTACCATGGTAAATAAATCTGCTATTCCATACTGAAGTACATCTTAAAATTCAGGGGGAATTTCTTTAAATTTTTATTAATTATTATTTTTTTCTTGTTTTCCAGTAAAAACATATAAACAATATGAAAATTAGATTCATTTGAGAAGTCAAATTAAGTACAATATCAATATCATCTCTTTTTTCTTGTTTTAAGCATATCCCTCACTAAATTTTTTTAGATGTGTGCTTAAACACAATTTGTCACTTAATAAAATTAACTCTGAAGATGTCCTAAGATTTTATACAGTTTCGTTTCTCAAGTACATTTATCTGATTTTAAGAACATTTGACTTACAATCAAGAATAAAATGAAAATTCTAACTAAAAATTAAAAAAAAAAAAGTTATGTAACATGGAAGTATTGTTTTGCAATAGGAAATAATGAACTTACGGCTTTTTCCCCAAGTGTTTCTTTCGCTTTGGTTTCCCCCTTTGCCGCTTTTTACCTTTTCTTGCTGTCTGTAGGCCTTGCCTTAAAAATACAAAAAGTAATCATTATTAAAAATAAATGGATAAATAATGTACAATATGATCATGACTCGGCTAAAATGTGTTTACACAAACATCTTAAGTATTAAACTGTATTTCACATTTTTAATTCAGAGATTTTATTCGGAGAGTCTCGAGATGACTTTATCAAGTCTTAATTCTTGTGACTTTTTAGCCCTGGTTTTGGTGAGGCTCTTCAGGGGCCAGTGGCCTAATTAAGCAATAAAATGAATGTTCTGTTCAGTTTCCCAACAAAGGAGGGTTCTAGGTTCTGACTCCCTTCCAACAGTGCAAGACACACGCCAGCTGGACACACACACACACACACACACACACACACACAAACTGTGAGACATTACAAATGCAGTGTTTCATGTCCTCTACAGACAGTCTTATGAGATCATTTCAAACCACATGTGTGACATGGATCTAATAAAACTTGGGTGCGACGGAGAATGTATGATGATGACACATATTGAATCACAATGAAAGAAATCGTTTCATGTTGGTTGTCTTTTGTCTGGGACAGCCCAAAATCATACATTGTATCCCGGGCATTACTAAGGTACAGTAAGGTATCTTTGTCTACATAAACATATTCTACTGGCATGAACTCACTGGAAATTTGAACAACTTCCTGATTTTACCCGAAGCCAATCTTACTCTGATTCTTTATTTTGTCCTATGCCAATAATTTTTTATTTCTTTCTTTTTTCTCTTTCTTTTATTCTTTTTCAAATAAACTTTTCCAAGAAGTTGCACCAATTTTTTTTTCAAAGTCCACATTAAATGAACAGACTGACTGTCCTTTGGCAATAAAAGGGGAGAATTACTTGTAAAAACTGATTTCACAGCAAAGAGAAGTGTGAACATGAGGACTAATGCCAAGTTCACACACTGCATCCTACTTAAATAATTTTTTTTATTAATTACCGCCTGCTCTCATCACAGTTCTAATGCCACTATTGGTTATAATTGGCATATATTATTGTTGGCATACACACTTGAACGTGGCTCAATCTTGGAATGAAATGGTCAAAAATAGTGGTGCAAAACTATCATTAGTTGTTCGAAAAATCTAAATATAAAACATCGTCCCACACGGTTTGTGCAACAGACATGAATGATGCCTCAAATCGTGTGGCTCCCTGAGGAGTGTGCAATTACTTTTCTTAGCAATCAGATTTGTGTTTTTTGTCAAGAGTGTCTTGGACAGGACTGTGAAAAGATATTTAGAAATAGCAGTAGCTGTTCTCTTTAACATTAACTTTAGGGTCTCCCTAAACTAGTATGAGAGCATAACAGATTGAACCACTTCTGCCTTTCACACACAATTAACTCACCATTCAACCATCTCCATGGAGTTGTGTGTGTGTGTGTGTGTGTGTGTGAGTGTGTCTGCAGTGTGGCAAAGGGAAAAGAGGGCAAATGGTGTTCATACTGCTGGTGAACCTTCACATCTCTCTCTCTCTCTCGCACACACGCAAACAAACACAACTGAGCAATTTACCTGGTTGGCTCTGCATAAAGATTTGCTTTTAGCCTGTAGGGAAAAGACAGACAGTAAAAACAAAATGATAATGAAATTTACAATTAAAAAAGATCAAATATTATCACAGCATACACAGAGGAACATTTAAATACTGTTATTATTGCTCATATCTTATCATTTTAAATAAACCCATAACAATAAGTATTCAACTCTGGGGGCTTAACTTGTTCTGTGCTGCTTAAAAAAAAGCGAGCATCAATTATTTCCATTCTGAGTGCAAGTGGTGCAATGCAAAGCAACAAAACTACATGCAAACATAAACCAAGTTATTTTAAGCACTTCCAATGAGAACAAAATCTAGTTTTGCTGTGCTGCAAATTACATTGAATTTGGTGAGTAATATGATTATTTTACAAAAGGTTTTGCAATTTATAATGTCTTATTATTAATTAACAATTGTTAAATAGTGCCTTCTATTAACTGTCGCAACACAAATTTGTAATAATAATAATATCCAAAGCTTTACAGTGCAAAACAGACAACCTTACCCAAAATTGACTGATTTCTAAACTTTCCAAATGTTCTTTGCTTTTAGTGATTCTATCAGTTTTTCAAGAGAAGTTAAAGTAATCATTCACCCCAAAAAATCCAAGATATCCAAGAAAAAATCCAAGATATAGATTTGTTGGTTTCTTCATTGGAACAGATTTGAAGAAAGCATTTGATTTAGCACTTGTTCACCAATTCATTCTCTACAGTGAATGGGTGCCGTCATAATGGAGTCATAATTTATAAGCACAGCTTTTCATCTCACAAGATGATAATTGATGGACTGGAGTGGTGTGGATTACTTGTGGATTATTGTGATGTGTTTATCAGCTGTTTGGTCTCTCATACTGATGGCACCTATGTGGACTGATTGGTGAGCAATTGATCAGATGTAATGCCAAATTACTCAAAATCTGTTGTTATTCATTGTTCAAAGGTACTTTGTTATTTGCTATTTGTTCATATATTCATGTGATTGTTGTTGCAATTTGTTTGCTACCTTGCATTGTATGAATTTACTGAGTTTAATGAATTTATTCTAATTTTGTTGTTGTATGCTTGTTTCAGACCATACACACACATACACTCATGGAAACAACAAAGTAACTGTTGGCACTTGTGCTCAACAGTTCTTGAACTTTAACGGAATCATTGTGGAGTAAATGAAAGCATCAAAAGAGCTTTAAACTCCATCTTCATGTCTCTGACCAGACATCTGTGGTGAACTAGTCACCCACTGGTAACCTCAACTAGCTTAGTTCCATTATGAGTTAACAAAAAAATTTTGTCGCATGATAACGTGAGCTTCAGACTGGACACAGTTAATGTTGACTGGTTGCCTGTGTGGTTAGTGCGGGTGTTTAAGTAACTCCAGGTTGGTCAACAGTGGTGAGTTCAGTTTGTACAGGGCAGATCTGTATTACAAAGAGAGGATAGAGAGGCGAGCGCATATAAATGCTCTTACCGAATACTCAGCTCCACCCCTGGCCTTCATCCGAACCCCACAACCTCTGAAAAGGCTTTTGAGGATAACTTCACAATGAGCCGATAAAGAGCTGATGTTGACAGCTCGGCTATGTGCCAACAGAAGAGTGTTTTGGGGGTGACGACTTTCTGTGACTGGGTTCAGGAAGTAGTCCATGGGGAGACGGGGTCATTCCCCATGTGACAAACAGGGTGGAAGTGCATTTGTGTGTGTGTGTGTGTGAGGGGTGATCTGAAAGTCAGATTGGGATGTATGTGTGGGTGGGTTCACTTAGCCATTCTTATGGGAAAAAATTCCCCCTACAAGCTGGCAAAATTTGACCAAACCTTATTTTCAAGGGTAAAATGGTTTATAAATATAGTAAATCTTCTAAAAATTATGCTTAATAACTTGACAATGAATAAAGTCATGTACAAAAGCTGTGCTCTTTTATCGTTCAATTATTTTTTTTATTATTTACAATTTCGCTCCATGTTTCACTACCATTAAAAGTTTGGGGTCAGTAAGATTCTATAAAATGTTTTTGAAAGAAGTCTCTTACACTGAACAAGGCAACATTTATTTGATAAAATTATACAGGAAAAACGGTTTTCTGTATGTTTTAAAATGTAATTTATTCCTGTGATGCAAAACTGAATTTTCTGCATTATTACTCCAGATCATGTTCTCTTGTTCTATGCCATTTTTAAATTTCTGTTCAAATGCATAGTCTTGGCACCAAAAGCACAGCGATTTTAGGGTGGTGCATCAAATTAAATGTAGTTAAGCTTTTATCGTTCCTTTTCATAGTGCTTTGTCTAGACTTTTTTAAACACAAGAGCATGTCATGTGAACTGCCCCTTAGGGTTTGAGAGACTCTGTGATTTATAATAATGAATTATATTAAAACAAACCTAGTTAAAAATAAATATACTAAAATGTATTTAGAGTAAATTTATTTCATGCAATATGTACAAAAACAAATTTCCATATCTATGTACTTAATAAAAATACCCTTCAATTATACATTAAGTGGTAACACTTTAGAATAAGGTTCCATTAGTTAATGTTAGTTAATGTATTAATTAACATGAACAAACAATGAATAATACATTTATTACTGTATTTATTAATCTTCGTTAATGTTAGTTAATGAAAATACAGTTATTCATTGTAAGTTCATGGTAATTCACAGTGCATTAACTAATGTTAACAAGCACAACTTTTGATTTAAATAATGCATTAGTAAATGTTGAAATTAACATGAACTAAGACTTATAAATGCTGTAGGATGATTGTTCTTGCTTAGTTCATGGTAACGAAAGTAGTTAACTAACATTAACTAATGGAACCTTATTCTAAAGTCTTACCCATTAAGTATACTAAACTGGTGTACTCAAATCTGCTAAATTGGAACAACAAATATTCCACTTAATGCACTTTTATTGGATTAAAAGTCCAACTAAAGATATACTGAAGTATATTTGATTGTGCTAAAGTGGAACTATTGCAGGTATACTTAAGGTACACTTTCAATATCATGCATTTAAAGACCAATATTATTAATAAGGTCATACAATCCTCATCAGTAGTGATATTAAAACACATTTTAGGCTTAATATTAAGAAATGTGCATTGTGCACAAGTGATACTCCAAATAAAGTTGAATAATACTTTTTACATCAGTAAGTCTCGAGCGATATGTCAGTAAATATGTTAATATATTTGAACTATACTTAGTATGAGTTAAATGTATTTTAAATTACTTTTTACTAGGGAATATAAGTCTATGATACGTTGCCTTTACTGACATTGCTAGGTCAGTTTGTGTGTATGTGTGTTAGCATGTATCTCACCTGCACTCACACTGGTTATGTTCGATAAAAGGCAGCTGCACAAGTTCATGCTTCATGTATGAGGTCCTCATGAGCTGTGGAGTTCAACAGAGCAGGAGTCAGCATTTAAATGCATGTACACACACACACACACGCACAGATGCACAATCTGTTCTGCATAGTAATGACTCCATCTTTTATCCCTCAATCTGTCTATACAGTACGTGACCAGGATCCAACCTGATCCATTACACTCGAGACTTCATCATCCCATACTGAATATTTATGACTAACTCATGCTGTGTGTCCTCTGTGTGTGTCTTTCTGGATGTTTTTTTCACCATACTAAGCCATGTCTTTTGAGATCTTGCATTATATGCGGTATGATTGTGTGTGGAGGTACTTTGCCCCTAAAAATCTGTCATTACAGACATATACATGTAAGTGAGTGCGAAATATGAGTGTTGCATACCACCACATTAAGCATGTGAATGTAAAATAGTACATGTATGTGTGAAAGGTTTCTATGAGTGTTTCTGTGAGTGGTGAAATGGAGAGAATTTTACTGTACATTTACCTTTTAAAAGTAGGGATATGCCAGTAACAAATTTTGCTTTTATCACTGTATAAGGTATTATCATGATACTGACATTTAGCTTCAAGAAAGTGGCCATAATACAGTATAACAGGTTTTGATAACTTTTTTCAGACCAATAGGTATCACTTTAAAATAGGACCTCATTAGTTAAACTTAATTAATGCATTAACATTCACAATGAGCAATAGCTACATTTGCTACCAAAGATTTTAATCTTTGTTAAAAAATGTGAGCATGTGAGCTCATTAAGTAACACAGTTGCAACTTTCGATTTTAACAACGTGTTATTAAATATTTTAATGCTTAAGATTAATGAATGCTCAGAAGAATTTTTAATTGGCAGTTTATGTTAACTAATGAATAAACTAACGTTAACTAATGAAGCCCTAATGTAAAGTGTGAACGAACAATAAAGAATCAAAACACTTTCAAGCAATATCTAAGGCATGTTGTAGTCCAGATTAAAAGGTAAAAAAAAAAAAAAAAAATTTGTAAATTAATAGCCTATTAAGTCTAAGGGCCCTATTTTAACGATCTAAATGCAAAGTGTAAACTGCACGGTGCAGATGCATTTAGGGCATGTCCAAATCAACTTTTTTAACGACGTAAAAATGGTTGGCTTGCCCGGGTGCATGGTCTAAATGGGTTGTCCCTATTCTCTTAATGAGTAATGGGTGCAATAAACCAATCAAAGTCTAATCTTCCATTCCCTTTAAGAGCCAGTTGCGCTCGTGCCATGACAGATTTGCTATAAACACGGAATTTGGCAAGCGCAATGACAGAACGCATATCCGAGATGAAACAGAGCTGCTTGTGTGCGATAAATAGATAGCCTAATTCTGATACATGCGATGACTATCTATTATGACATGTTTAATTAGCCTACAAAAAAATCTTATGCATTGCAATTCTTTAATTTTTAATATTTGGCATGTTTGTGTGCTGCTGTGCATCCCCGTGTTTAATAAGCAGCGTGTACACTCTTTAGATAACAAATAAAAAACATTGCACCAGACTTTAGATCAGGTTTGAGCTGGTCTATGGCACAGTCTATTTTCAGCTCCTTAAAATAGCAATGCTGCAGGAATGCGCCTGAACACACCTTTTTTTAGACCAGCACGCCAATGGGCGCAAAAATGAGCGCAAATGCATTTGCTAATTAAATGATGTGGCGCTGGACGGGAAAATGTGAGAGGCGCCGGACTGAAATGAGCAAAAACCCTTGCCCTTGCCAAAACATTGTGCCGAGTGTATGATAGGGCCCTAAATATTTAGTGCTGTGATGAACACCATAGCAAATCCACAAACCTGAATGGCTATTTAAATCTATTTAAATATGTTTTAGAAAGTAGAGCAGCTGCTTTATTTATGGAGTTTCCAGGGTAATGGCTGCATTTTCTGAAGTTTAGCGCCATCTACTGTCAGAGAGTGAATGTGGTTTCATTCAGCCCGTCTCTCACGTGTTCCCCCATGTGCTTCTCATGCCTGCTTGTTTACATCAGAGCACACACACATATTTCAAGCAGCATACAGCGGTGTTGTGCATTTTGACCAGTATATGGGAAAAGTATTCTTAAAATGCATCCCACATTCTGAATAATTTGTAATGTATAATTATTCATGATATTTAGAAGTGCCCAAGATAACAATATCATGCATATTCATTACCATGATATATTGTATTACTGCATACTGGCACGTCTTCTCAAAAGTATGGTGTCTGTAAGATTTTAGAGGACATTGCTTTTACAATATGAAGCAGCTCAGTTGTTTTTAACATTGATAATAAGAAATGTTTCCTAAGCAGCGAATCAACATATAAGAATGATTCTGAAGGATCATGTGACACTTAAAACTGGAGTAATCGTTGATTAATTCTATATTCAAATTTGCATCACAGGTATAAATTATATTTTAAGTAATATTAAAATAGAAAAGAGTTACTTTAAATTGTAATAATATTTCACAGTAGTAGTGTTTTTTGTCTGATTTTTTTTTTTTTAGCAAATAAATGCAGCCTCTGTGAGCATAAGAGATTTCAGAAACATAAAAAAATATATCTTACCAACCCCAAACTTTTAAACAATGGTGTATGCAATGATATACAGATGTCCCAAAAAAGTATTTGGACAATTCAGTCACATTTTTACCATTGCTTTAGATAACTAAATATCAAAACAAATGGCATTTATTAATAGAAAAAGATACTGGATATCGAATGTTCGTGGAGCATAATCAATGTGAGGAACTGCACCTGTGTGAACTCTGCATTAAGTTCACTGGATTGTGTGTGTATGTACCTCCATTACAAGTGTGTGTGTTTGTGAAGGCACACACTCCAGTGCCTCATCCGAGCAGCAGCCTCCACAGCGGCGCAGCGTTACACACGACGGCAGGAAGAGGTGATGTGTCTCCCAAGGAAACTCCCGCCAAACTTCCACCAGCGTCTCTCTGGGATGACATCCGCTTCTCTGATACACGTCCAACCACCTCACCACTGAGAGAGAGAATAAAGGAATAACACTGAGAAAGAAAACCCTCTTTGTAGAATATTCTGAGTTCAGCGCAGAATCTGTGACATCCTATTGAATAAACTTTACATTGATGCATTCTGGAAGGTTAATTAGACAACCTGCCTCATCATTAATTGATAACGACATTATACATGTACGTATATAAATAGATTCTACATTACACATACATTTATAAAAGTCATAAATACTGATGCAAGGATCTAAATTATTGGTAAATAAAGCTGTGCTGCTGCTTTAATATATTTAATGAAATCATCATTTTTTTATGATTCTTCTTTTGATTTCTTGATTTAATTAGATTTAATGCATCCGTGCTGAATTAAAGTATTTCTTTAAAACAAAAAGAAAATTTCCCAAACTTTTACTGTAGGCGAATTTATTGGTGCAATGTAATGACATAATAGCTCCCAAAGAGATATTCTGCCATGAGCACTGAGGACCAGAATGAGTTGTTTTATTATATATTATATAACCTAACTAAATCAGTAATGCACCTATGATAATAAGATAACAAAAGAAAGCAAGGCTCAATACCTTCTCCAGATTTATGGCTCTCTGTTGGCATCCAGTGGTCTGACTAGAGGAAAGGACACAGACAAGACGTCAGACACAACATTCAGCAAAGACAATAACAAAAGCACACACTCTTTATGGTGCCATGAAGAGCTGATTCAAGTCAACATAATGCTGAAAACATTTTCTCGTAATGCATTTCTAGTGTTTATTTGTGCCAGAGCAGCATAAAGGTGGATGTTAGCACACGTTCACAAACACGCCCCTCATTCTGGAACAAGGTCACCGCTGAGGGAGAAAGCAGACTTTGCACTGCAGTGCAAACAACACACACATACATGGCTTCCTTGCACCATGTCTGACTGCTTACTGTGTGGGTAGTTTATCTAAGCATGCGTGACAATCTTATTATAAGTGATTTACACTGATATAGGCCAGCACATTCAGTGTATAGCCTGTGTTTCTGTGCATTTATTCTGTAATGATGACATCAAATAAATGTAATGTAATTTAGAGCAATAATAGTCAGAAAACAGGCAGATCATTGCATGGTAGTGACGTGTGGAGAGGCATCTGCTGATTCTGTGTTGCAATATGAGGGTTCAGTCAGTCAATTCCTCATCTACCTCCTGCCTCGGTGCCATTGTGAAATACAGCAGCCAGCTCAGAGCTGGCAAGGCGACTGGCACACACACACTTTCACACACATATTAACATTCACTTTGTCTCTCTGAAATGCACACACACTGAAAATCACAGCACTGACAGGTTTTTTTAGCAGCAGCAGTTGGCTGGATTTGGCTGCGTCAGCCCTTTCTTTCTAAGAGCCCTTGAGTTTGAGCACCAATCATCAGCTCGGCTGCCTCGCTCTCCCACAATCCCCTCCACCTGCGGCCCATGGGTCAGTCTGGCATCTGTGAATGGACTCGAGATTTAAGAACTGAGGTGTTCAAAATGAACAGCAGGTATCAGGCACTGCTATTGCTGATCCAAGTCTGAGACCACATGGAAAATGTTTTTTTTTTTTTTTTTTCATTTAAACCTGAAAATAAACAGAATATTTAAGTAATTCAAGAATTACAACTAGAGAAAAAATATGATGTACAATTCTGGAACTCACTGAAAAAAATACAAAATAAAAATTGGTGTAGTTTTAATACTTTGAAACTATTTTCACCCAGAAATTGTTTTCAACCCATAATTTTCTCTTTATACTTGAGGTCCTTAGGTTGGCAGATATTCATTTAAAGGACCAAAACACATGAAGTAAAGATAGTAAAACATAGTATAATTCTAAAAATATCTATCTGAAGATAAGATTTGTCTACAGAAAAACTTTTTGCAGGTGAGGTTTATAAAAACCTAGGCCAAAAAGACTTTACCACAAATTGCATTTTCAAAATAGTGCAAATGTGCGGGAGAACCACGACACTGATGGTGATGTCTAGCATTTTCTGTATGCAATCCAGCATGTGCAGTGCAGTCTGAGACCACTAGTGAAATACATCTGCTTAGTTTTTATTTTTTGAGTGGGTATTAAAGGACAGCATGTAAAAACAAATTTATCGAAAAAGGCATTTTATGAATGTCTATGGCAGTGTATCACATTGTGACAGTGTTATTCATTTTTGTTACTCACATTTTAAAGGGATACTCCACCCCAAAATTATATTTTTGTCTTTAACCACTCACCCCCATGTCGTTCCAGACCCGTAAAAGCTTTGTTCGTCTTCGGAACACAATTTAGGATATTTTGTATGAAAACCAGGAGGCATTGTACACAAAGAAAAAATGTACTTTAATCAACAGTTCCTGTCCTCTGCTTCTCTCCACTTCACCGTAGCACCATTTTGGAGATTATGAGCTGAAGGCAAGCAGTATACCCTCTTCTGAGTCAGCCGCACCAGAAGGTTGCACTGTTTACTTTCAAATCAAAGTGTAAATATATGTTAAAAACGTATCCTTGTGGCTCCGCTGACTCAGAAGAGAGTATACTGCATGCGTTCATAATCTTCAAAATGGCACTGCAGGGATGTGGAGAGAAACAGAGGAGACGAACTGATTAATGACAACATTTTCAATTTGGGGTGGAACCTCCCTTTAAGGAATAAGGAGAAAAAATTGCTGAAAATTAAAAGATAAAAAAGTAAAGGAAGAATTAAAAGTACCAAAATAAAAGAAGAATAAAACTCCTCCCCCTCGTGCTTAATTCCCTTGTTATTGGCTGCTCTTTGCAGCTACTTGTGAAACTTACTAGCAATTTCTGAGTGAAAACTATTGAAGTCAATTTTTCCAGGTTAGTTATCATTCCTTTTGGGTGAGTTTTAAATCGGCTTTGGGCATTAGAATTGTCTGGGATCTGGCAACCCTGATCACTGCCCACCTGGCTGTGCAAGTGACAGAGAAAACCTAAAGGTCACAAGGTTAGAATTCTGAAAACCATGCCATACCTTACCATGAATTTGAGGGGCGCTTACACCAAGACTGGCAGCATGCAATGTAATGCAATGTAACATTCGGAAGGTTTACATTTCACAGCATCTTCAGCATCATCAAATTAAATATACTAGGGCCAAACTGCAGTCTAAAATAAATAAACCAAGTTTCGGCTAAACACGACAGGACAAACGATGAGGGGAGCTGCATCATTACGAAGACTTATGATATGCATCCATAAAGCAGAGCTCCGGTCACACGTACACCGGACCACATACCGCTGCGCTTGCGAATAACGGAGATGCAGTGCATTCTGCCATCCTGCCTTCTATATATCATCTCGCGACGCTATTGGTGCTAACAATATGTGTCGTATGCTGGCCTGATGGCTGTAGTGTTGACAAAAGCTTGTTTAAGTGAAGATAAAGAAAAGACGTGCGTCACTGTCTATCCTTCTGAGACCCAGCCAAAAAAAAAAAAAAAAAAGTAGTACACAAACATACTACAATACATGTATATTAATTAAATATCTAAGCTTATTAAAATGATTGAAACGATTAAAATGATTTTTAATAAGCACATATTATTTTCACCCCAAAATACATAAAAAGAAGCATATTAAATATTTAATTCATATAGATTTTTTTAAAATCTTTAAATACTATAGCATTATATTATATTGATTTACATTAATCCATCACATTGTATTAATTTTATGATACAGGCCACACCCCCATGATGTGCTCTTTGACTTTGACACCCTCAGCTCGCTTTAATGTGTTCTCAGACAACACTAAACATAAAACATATGTCTACTGATAACTTAATAGGTGGCTTTTATCAGAGCATGACATCTTTAAAAGCATCACCTTTCCCATCCTGCCAAACGTCAATGACCGTCAGGTTATTTCAACACATAAAATGCCCAGAAGAGTGTTGTGCATTAACTCAGCTCTATAAAGTGCATTTTACAAGCAATATTGTGGAATTAAAAGATACTTATCAAGTGTGAGATAAAAAAAAAACAGCCAGACCAGAGTAGCTTAATTAAATTTAAGCTTAAAGACATTATATATATAATGAAGACTACACGCTTTAAAATAAGTGGACTAGGAGCACTGCAATGCTACTATCTAATATTTTAAATAACAAATATATCATAATTAATATAACTATAATTTAAAACATGTTCTTACCGGTGTTTTGGCACATTGTGTTGATATTCTGGTAAGTGAGACGAACTGAAACATCCCCAGAATAACTCTCAGCTTGATCCCCATTGTTTGAGTTCACCAAGAAAAGTCAGAAATAGTTGGGTAAATAATATATAGCAGGTCCAACGTCCAGTCCTTACTGTAGTTAATTCTCTATGAATGATTATTCCACTTTCACATCCGAATCCAACATCTTTAATTCAAGCAATGACAATTTACTCAGTAGATTCTCAAAAAACAAGGCAATTGTCATCCCTGTCATGGCTTAACGAGAAAAAAAAAAAGACAAAAATGAAATATCTTAAGTTTTAAAGTAGGTAAATGAACCAATAGACAACACAGACTAGTTGAGTATAAAATCAGGCTTCTGAGAAGCTCAAGATGGTCGTAGGGCGTATTTATTATAAATAGCTAGCTACAATAAATCCCAATATATGTTATTTTACAGGAGAGTTTTTTCGTGCATTCCGCGCATTTCATTTATACCGGCTCCCTCGCAGCAAAATACCCGGTGGCACTTGAGTACGTCCTTGTGGTCCAGTGAAATATATCCGGTAACAAATAAATATATCCTCAAGAATCGATGTTATGAGCCTCCTGAAGGTCTCTGTGTCTCCCGTCTGGCATTTCAGACACGCTTTGTGCGGCGCATCCCGTGCTACTGTTGGTCACCAGAGAAATCGTGCCCACCAGAACCCATGATGACGCTTTCCTTGTCAGACACAAGATCTTAGAATTAAAATGTTCGACATATAAATAATCTACACTGTCAACATGCGCAATATAAAGCACGTGCGCATATAGGAAATAAGAATGAGAGAAATGGACCTTGATATGTTTAAGGTCGTTTTCTCCAGTCTCTTATTTGCCCTTCAGGACTCACACGCTCCGCAACTCTCTGCGCGCGTCACCGTCGCGCTCGTGGAACTTTTCTTTTTTTCCTCCTGACGCGCAGACTTTGCTCGCGCGCAGGACAGCACAGGTGTAATGCTCGCGCATCGCGAGGTGGGCAATTATTAACCGACTGCCCCTGTCTGTTTTGAGTGCTTTTCCTTGTCGGGGTGTTTTGGGTTCTTTTTTTAAAGGAAGCATGCATTTTGCAAAGAATTTATCCTTTACAAAAGACAGGATGGTAATTATAAAACGACTAGTTTCGTTTCTGGATGTGGCTTGATTGATATATAGCTGAGGCAAACAGTTAAAAGGAGTTAAATCTGTCTCTCTCGGTTGATTCTGTCATATTTAATAATTACTTGAAAAAAAGCAGTTAACGCTTGAATCACATTATAAGGTTACTAAAACATTTTTTACAGTGGAGAAACGGCTACGACGCGAAACACCTGTTCACCTAGCTACTATATCACTGCGCAGCACCATAGAGAACCGGGACTATATTTTCCTGCGGAAGAATGAAACATAAAGGGACAGTTCATATGCCCACATTTATCTACTTTGTCCTTTCCTATATTTCTTACGTAAAACTGTAAAAAAAAAAAATTATAATAATTTAAAAATAACAGATTAGTAAATTTGTGATCTTTTTTCATGATATAAAAGTAAATGGGAACAGGAAATTAAGCTCCAATAAATAAATAAATAAATATATAAAAATCTAATTATTGTGAAAAAACATAGGTTTGACTGAAATTTTAGTAAGATTTTGTACCCTGACAATCCTGGTAGCCATGGCATTTGCTTCAAATTATGGAAAAGAGCAGCTTGGACATTTTAAATACAAAATTTAAGAAAGTAACAGGTTTTGAAAGACTTGTGTATATGTTAATGAGAATTTGTTTTATTAATATTTAAATTGACAATAATTCAATGTTTTGACTTATCTACTCTTATTAGGATTTATGTGATATAGTGGGGAAAATATTTATTTGATCCCCTGCTGATTTTGTAAATTTGTCTACTTACAAATAAATCAAGGGACTGTAATTTTTATGGTAGGGTTATTTTAATGGATAAAGACAGAATATCAACCAAAAATAAAAATAATAATAAATAAAAAAAATCAAGAAAAAAAAAACACATTATATAGAGGTTAGAGATTGATTTGCATTTCAGTAAGTGAAATAAGTATTTGATCCTCAACCAACCAGCAAGAATTCTGGCTCCCGCAGACTGGTTATGTGTCCATGTGGAACACAGATTAGTCCTGCCACTTTAAGAAGTTCCTCCTAATGTCAGCTCATTAGGTGAATAAAACACCTGTCCACACAATCTGTATCTTCCATTCCAACCTCTCCCACCACCATGGGCAAGACCGGAGAGCTGTCAAAATATGTCAGAGACAAGATTGTAGATCTGCAGGAGGCTTGAATGGGCCACTAGACCATCAGCAAGAAGCTTGGTGAGGTGGAGACAACTGTTGGTGCGATTATTCAGAAATGGAAGAAATACAAAATAACCATCAATCTTCTCGGTCTCAAGCTCTGTACAAGATCTTGCCTCATGGGGTAAAGATGATCATGAGAAAGGTGAGGGATCAGCCCTCAGAAAGTGCATGTACAGGCTCATTTAAAATTTGCCAATGAAAATTTGAATGATTCAGAGAAGGCTTGGGTGAAAGTGCTGTGGTCAGATGAGACCAAAAATGAACTCTTTGGCATAAACTCAACTCGCCTTGTTTGGAGAACACCATCCCTACAGTCAAGCACAGAGGTGGAAACATTATGCTTTGGGGCTGTTCAGGACGACTTCACCGCATTGAGGGGCAAATGGACAGGTCCATGTACTGTTAAATCTTGGACGAGAGCCTCCTTCTCCCAGACAGAACACCGAAGATGGGTCATGGAGAAGTCTTCAAGGATTACAATGACCCCAAACATACCGCCAAGGCACCCAAGGATTGGCTCAAGAAGCACATTAAGGTTATGGAGTGGCATAGCCAGTCTCCAGATCTCAATCCTACAGAAAATCTGTGGAGGGAGATGAAACTTCGAGTCGCCAAATGAAAGCCAAGAAAACTTAAGGATTTATAGAGGATCTGTAAAGAGGAGTGGGCCAAAATCCCTCCTGAGATGTGTGCAAGCCTTGTGACCAGCTACAAAAAACCTCCTACCTTTGTGCTTACCAACAAGGGTTTCTTCACCAAGTACTAATTCATGTTTGCTTTGGGATCAAATACTTATTTCACTCACTGAAATGCAATTCAATTTCTAACCTTTATATAATGTGTATTTTTTCCCCCAGCTTTTTTGGTCAGTATTCTGTCTCTATCCATTCAAATAAACCTACCATAAAATTACAGACCCTTAATTTCCTTGTAAGTGGGCAAACTTTTTTTTTGCATTTTTAGAAATCACTTCTTTGACTCTTATTTTCAGGTGTAAATTTGAAATAATTAGGTTGAGCAGCATCTGAACTGATTGATTTAACAAACTAACAAACCTGAACCGACTCGACTTTGGTTGCATGTGAAGACCCTCAACATCACCCACAGGTATGTTTGGGTTATACAGAGCAAAAAAAAAAAAAAAAAAAAAATTCATGTGGGTTGCAGGAATGCAGGCTGTTCTATCTCTCCAGGACTGCTTACAGCATTAAAGCTGACAACCGCAAAAACCCCTTTCAGAGTATAATCTAAAGGCCTTCTGGAAAACCCAGAGTGGTCCGGAGAGAAGGTCCATCATCACATATCCAAATAAACAAACCAGGCCAAGGTCACACCATTTCACTATTGATACCGCTGAACTGTGGGTGATGTTGCTAGTGTTTCTGTGAAGTCTCTCCAGATGGTGCCCTAAAAGAGTTTGGTTTTAAAACGTCAAATGCTCTTGTAGAGACAGACGAGCAGAAAAAACCTCACCCAAACTGTCCCTGACTCATTCCTGAAAGCTGGTATCTCCAAGATCAGACCTGAGCAGAGAGGAGCACCTGCATATGGGCCCATGCCATATCAGAAAACCACATCAGACTGAGTCCGAGGCTGTGGAGTCACACAACAGCCCAGATCATCAACATCTACACAAGCTTTGGGAATGTGAGGCTTCTGTGACATTTCTCTGCTGTAATGGATTCTAGAATGTCAGGAAAGGACATTGCAAAATGGGAATGACGTAGCAGAGGTTTATGTTTGCTTAAGAGGAGTTAAAAAGTAGGGCAATAAACAACAAACAAAGCAAGTCAATGGGCAAGAGCAAGTTTTAATCTGTTTTATCATCCCCAAGGTGAAAAACGAGTCAAATCAAATATGCAATAGCAAAAGTGTTGCTTAACTTACAGTAGCAAATATCATAATGCTTTTGAAAGTATAGGCAATGGATCAAAATTATGGTGTTATTATTTATTTATGTTTTATTCAGCAAGAATGATCTATTATGCTACAAAAACATTCCATTTCAAATAAATGCTGTTATTTCCAACGTTTTATTCACCAAAGGATTGTGAAGTAATTATATCATGATCAAAAATCTACATTTTCAACACTGACAATAATAATAAAGCAGCAAATAAGCTTATGAATTATTTTGGTGTTTTTGAATAGAAAAAAGACTGACGTAATGATGACTGCTGAATATTCAGCTTTGACTTCACAGAATAAATGACATTTTAAAATGCATTCAAATCAAAACAGCTACTTCAAACTGCAACAGTATTTCACAATATTAAAACGTTTTTGATGCCAAGTTCTGTCATAAATCTCTAGATGGCACAGGCTTATGGTTCGTTAATGTAAACTGATGATATTTAGGGCCCGAGCACCGATGGTGTGAGGACCCTCTTGGAATTGCTCCGTTTATTATTATTATTATTATTATTATTATTAGGGCCCGAGCACCGAAGGTGTGAGGACCCTATTGTATCTGCTCCGTTTATTATTAGGGCTCAAGCCTGGAGGGCGAGAGCCCTATTGTTTTCCTTAGGATTATTTGTTATTATTAGGGCTCAAGCCCGAAGGGGCGAAGAGCCCTATTGTTCCCCTAAGGATTATTAGGGCTCAAGCCCGAAGGGGCGAAGAGCCCTATTGTTCCCCTAAGGATTATTCTTATTATTATTAGGGCTCAAGCCCGAAGGGGCGAAGAGCCCTATTGTTCTTCTAAGGATTATTCTTGTTATTATTATTAGGGCTCAAGCCCGAAGGGGCGAAGAGCCCTATTGTTCTTCTAAGGATTATTCTTCTTATTATTATTTTTTTTATTTTTTATTAAACCTTCCGGGGGTTTTTGGGGGCCTTAACATGCTCAAAAACTCTTGAAAATTGGCACACACATTGGAATCTGCGGCCATCAGGACGCCACAGAGACTGGGACCCGGGCATGGCACAGGGGCTCTACAGCGCCCCCTGGAACACAGTCAGAAATCTTGAACCATAGCTCACACACACTAGCATGTATTTATATGAAACTCAGTACACTTATAAATGTCATTGAGCCGAACAACTTTCACACTTTATGTCATAGGCTCCGCCCAACAGGAAGTCAGCTATTCAGGGCTGTTTAAAAAAAGCATGCTCTGGAATTTGAAATACTCCTCTGAGGTTTTCAACCCGTTCGCCACGAAACTCGGTGAACATGATCTCAAGACATTGGGGATGAAAAATTGCGAGGGGATTTTTGATATCTCGAATGGTTTGCCCGTGACGAGGCGTGGAAATTATGGCTAGAAATGAGAAACAGGAAATGTCTAATAACATCCACATACATTTCCTGAGTTTGATCAAACTTCATTGGTTTGTTCGTTGTATGATGTCGATCGTATATATGTCACTATTAAGAGTCAACATTATAGCGCCACCAACTGGCAGCAGGAAGTGTGTCATTTTCCAAATGCTTTGAATTCAGCATCTTATTTTTACTCAATTTACTTAAAACTTCATCAGAATAATGACAAAACACGGCCGATGTAAATCTGTTTTGGGGATATTGATATCTGATATAGTGTTGCCATGACAACGTGTCAAACTTGAATGTTCTGTTATGGTGAGTTTGAGGCAGACAACAAGCTCAGATTTACATGAAACTCAAAACACATATCAGTATTAGTGATAGCTAGACAATGGCAAAAGCTTTTAAAAGGGCGTGAAGGAGGCACTCTATAGCGCCACCTTTTGTCAAAAGTGGGGGGGTTAGTTTTAGCTACAGACACCAAACTTGGTACATAAATTGTTCTTTTCAAGACGGACAACTTTCTAATTCACAGTCATCAGCTACGACAAACAGGAAGTCGGCTATTTTGATTTGAATATTTAAATGGAGCTCTGATTTAATGCATACTCCTCACAGGAAATGTTCACTATACTCACCAAACTTTGTCTACATGTTGAAAAAACATTGAGGAACTTAAATTGCGAACGGATTTTGGTTAGCTTGAACGGTTTTGTCGTGGTGATTTTTTGAAATGACAGTAAAAAGGAAATCATTAATTGTCTTGTATTTTTAAATTGCAGCTTCCAAACACTTAAAAAAAATTTCATACAGAGATCAAATCATTCTGAGGACATATGCATAGTTTCATGACTTTACAACACTGTATGATTAAAAGAAAATTAAAAAACTGTCAGACATCTCAACTCACTCTGTCCCTCTGTTTGAGGAATGTATGTGTGCTGACTGAGTGTGTGTGTGTGTGTGTGTGTGTGTGTGTGTGTGTGTGTGTGTGAGTGGGGGATGGGCATGAGCTGAGTGGCAGACACAATGAGAGAGAGAAAGAGAGAGAGAGAGAAAGAGAGAGAGAGAGACTTAATCATCTCTTTAATCACCAGAAAAAAAAAATGTATTTTAAATTGTTATTTTTTGTTGCTGTTGCTAACATTGCTGTTTTCATTACAGCTTAAGAAATCTCTCAGGCCTTATCCTTTTCTGACAGTTTCAGGAATTAAAAACAAAATTCTAAAAATACTTATTTGTGCTGCAAATAATAATTTCAAACTCATTTGATACTGACCTATTCCATCCTGTGACATGACATTTATTTTAATTTACAAAATCTCATGGATGTAACAGTAAAACTGTTCAGCTCACAGATGAAGACTAAGCTGTAATGCAAGCAGAACTTTCACAAATGCTTATAAGTCATTAAAGGATTTTATAACACTGTAAAATAATGTCTAATTTGTTAACATTAGTAAATGCATTGGTAACACTTTATAATAACTGCAATCATTAGTAAATAGTCAGTTCAAGCTTTATAAAGTCTTGTCCCAACTTAAATAGTCATTAATAAGCAGCTTATAAATACAGCTATAAATAGCTTGATCTTGGTTTATAAGCACATTTATTAAAAAGGAGAGTAAAGGGTCAGTTATCTACCTATGAAAAATAAAAAAATAAAAATAAACAAACAACAACACAGATTGATACAGAACTCAGAAATGTTATTGTGGATTTATGATAAAATCAGCCTGTAAATGAATTCATACTCCAAGAAGACACAAGTAGTTCACACCAAACTTTTTCAACATGATGCCAATATACTGAAGATGTTAAATTGCGAATGGGTTTAGGATACCTTAAATGGTGTGGCCATAGCGATTTATGAAAGTAACATAAAAAAATACAATAGTTATTTTACTATATCTTTAACATTCTTCATTCCAACTCTTCATATTTTTTTTATATATGTAGAAGTCATCATTTGAAACAAGCAGAGTAAGTTTCATAGCTTTATCATGTCCAGGAGCCAGCATAAAATTAAAACTATCATAACTTATAAATCAAGCTTGCAATTCTTAGTACCAATAATGGCCACCAGATGGAGCTATAGGATTACTTTTAAATAATTATTGTAGAAACGAGAATGATTTAAATTATTTATAGAAATCTTTCAAAGAAAAATAATATGTATTTTACTGATAAAATGACCCTCACTTAATTAGAATAACATGCTGAAGTATTGTGAACTGTATATTATATACAACTGTATATAACTGTATATTATATGCACATTTATTTTGAGGAGATTAAAGGCTGTAATCTTCCTAAAAAAAAAAAAATTAATAAATTAATAAAAAAAACAAAACAAAAAAACAAACAAACACAGAACTCAGAAACAATTATTTCAAGATGCAATGAAAGAAAACTTTACACTATATATATATATATATATATATAAAATTGCAAAAGTTTATATTAAATTTTGTTATCAAGTGTACAGCTAATAATAATAATAATAATAATAATAATAATAATAATAATAATAATAATAATGCATTTTATTTGAGGCGCCTTTCAAACCACTCAAGGTCACCTTGGTGTGAGTGTGTGTGTGTGAGTGGGGGATGGGCATGAGCTGAGTGGCAGACACAATGAGAGAGAGAAAGAGAGACTTAATCATCTCTTTAATCACCAGAAAAAAAAAAAAGTATTTTAAATTGTTATTTTTTGTTGCTGTTGCTAACATTGCTGTTTTCATTACAGCTTAAGAAATCTCTTAGGCCTTATCCTTTTCTGACAGTTTCAGGAATTAAAAACACAATTCTAAAAATACTTATTTGTGCTGCAAATAATAATTTCAAACTCATTTGATACTGACCTATTCCATCCTGTGACATGACATGTATCTACATTTTTAAAATCTCATGGATGTAACAGTAAAACTGTTCAGTTCACAGATCAAGACTAAGCTTCTTTCACAAATGCTTATAAGTCATTAATGGTTTTAATAACACTGTAAAATAATGTCTAATTTGTTAACATTAGTAAATGCATTGGTGACACTTTATAATAACTGCACTCATTAGTAAATAGTCAGTTTATGCTTTATAAAGCCTTGTCCCAATATTAATAGTCAGTAGTAAGCAGTTTATAAATACAGCTATAAATAGCTTGTTCTTGGTTTATAAGCACATTTATTAAAAAGGAGAGTAAAGGGTCAGTTATCTTCCTATGAAAAATAAAAAAAAATAAAAATAAACAAACAACAACACAGATTGATACAGAACTCAGAAATTTTATTGTGGATTTATGATAAAATCAGCATGTAAAAATGAATTCATACTCCTCCGAGAAGACATAAGTAGTTCACACCAAACTTTTTCAACATGATGCTAATATACTGAAGATGTTAAATTGCGAATGGGTTTAGGATACCTTAAATGGTGTGGCCATAGCGATTTATTAAAGTAACATAAAAAAAATGCAATAGTTTTATTACGATATCTTTAAAATGTTTAATTTCAACTCTTCATAATTTTTTATATATGTAGAAGTCATCATTTGAAGGAGGAAGCACAGTAAGTTTCATAGCTTTATCATTTTTAAGAGCCAGCATAAAATTAAAACTATCATAACTTATAAATCAAGCTTGCAATTCTTAGTACCAATAATGGCCACCAGATGGAGCTATATGATTACTTTTAAATAATTATTGTAGAAACGAGTATGATTTAAATCATTTATAGAAATCTTTCAAAGAAAAATAATATGAATTTTATGTATTTACTGATAAAATGACCCTCACTTAATTTGAATAACAAGCTGAAGTATTGTGAACTGTATATTAAGAAATAATTCTTTATAGGCTTTATGGACAGATACGCTTTGAGTGACTCTTGAAGGATCAGCACCACATCCTCTTTTACCACTGTTTAAAGAATTTATCTTACAGAACAGGTGCGAATGAATTTTGGATAGCTTGAATGGTTTTGTCATGGTGATTTTTTGAAATAACAGTAAAAAAGGAACCAGTAAATGTCTTTTATTTTTTTAAGTGCAGCTTCTAAACACTTCAAAAAAATTTACACATAGAAGATAAGTCATTCTGAGGAAATATGCATAGTTTCATGACTATACAACACTATATGGATGATAAAAAAAATTAAAAAACTATCAAACATCTGATGTAACTCTGTCCCTCTGTCACTATGGGTAATGTGTGTGTGTGTGTAAGTGAATTAGGTGTGAAACTATCAGGGAGCATTTAGTCTCCAGCGCCAACATTTTACAGAACTGCCACTTTCCTGGAGTCTCAGAATTACTCTGTGTCAGGTTCTGAGAGATCTAAGATTCAAAAAAATTATTTAATTAGAATACCATGAAGTATTGTGAAATACTATATATTAAGACTTTATATATAGGCTTTATGAACAGATTAGAGTGACTCGTGAAGGACCAGCACTACCTCCTCTTGTCCAATGGTTTGAGGAATATATCTTCCATAATCCGGGATTAAGATTTAGGAGCTCTTTTTTATTCCACCTCCTTTCCTGAAAGTCTGTCTTGCAGAATTGACTAAAAATTAATCTTCACATTAATTCCTAATTATTTTGCAATTCTTTTTGTCAGTTCTTCTTGACCTGTTTTTTTCTTCTTCTTTTCTGACCTCATGACCCAGTCAGCATTTTTTGTACAATGGCCAAGTCTTAACTTATCAATTTCTGTATTGCATTTGTGTTTGATATTTCTCATGGGCTTTACAGTTTGAGTTAAAACTCCTTTTTACTGCATTTCATCTTTAAAAGAAAACATGCCCAATAATTCTGCACACATGAATATAAGGAGTTTTTCTCTTCCAGCTTTACAGGACTATTGTATAGCACTCATAAATGATTAAATAAAAAATAATGGTAGTTATTAAGATTGATATGGTTTGGAATTGGTAAAATGTGCTTGGAAAAAAATCACAATAAAACAATGTTTTAATGTTTAAGTTTGGAATATTAACTGACATGAATGAATGCTATATAAATATTGTTCATGTTAACATAATGTTTAGAAATAAAATATTATTGTAAAGTGTCACTAAAGTTATATATATATATATATATTGTACTGTGAATGTGATTTTAAAGTCTTGATGATTCTGATTAACCCTTTAACTGCCTTATCCTTTAAAACCTCACTGCCAGAGGGATATTGTGAATGCATGTGCCCGCTGGGCACAGTTTACCTGATGCCACCGGGGTGGCGATGGCATTGGTGGCTTGAGCCCGCCATCGCTGCTTGCAGCTATATTTATTATTATTTTTATTTTTTATTAAACCTTCCGGGGTGTTTTGGGGGCCTTAACATGCTCAAAAACTCTTGAAAATTGGCACACACATTGGAATCTGCGGCCATCAGGACGCCGCAGAGGCTGGGACCCGGGCGTGGCACAGGGGCTCTACAGCGCCCCCTGGAAGACAGTCAGAATTCTTGAACCATAGCTCACACACACTTGCATGTATTTATATCAAACTCGGTACACTTATAGATCTCATTGAGCCAAACAACTTTCACACTTTATGTCATAGGCTCCGCCCAACAGGAAGTCAGCTATTCAGGGCTGTTTAAAAAAAGCATGCTCTGGAATTTGAAATACTCCTCTGAGGTTTTCAACCCGTTCGCCACGAAACTCGGTGAACATGATCTCAAGACATTGAGGATGAAAAATTGCGAGGGGATTTTTGATATCTCGAACGGTTTGCCCGTGGCGAGGCATGGAACTTATGGCGAGAAATGAGAAACAGGAAATGTCTAATAACATCCACATACATTTCCTGAATTTGATCAAACTTCATGGGTTTGTTCGTTGTATGATACCGATTGTATATATGTGGCTATTAAGAGTCAACGTTATAGCGCCACCAACTGGCAGCAGGAAGTGTGTCATTTTCCAAATGCTTTGAATTCAGCATCTTATTTTTACTCGATTTACTTAAAACTTCATCAGAATAATGACAAAACACGGCCGATGTAAATCTGTTGTGGGGATATTGATATCTGATATAGTGTTGCCATGGCAACGTGTCAAACTTGAATGTTCTGTTATGGTGAGTTTGAGGCAGACAACAAGCTCGGATTTACATGAAACTCAAAACACATATCAGTATTAGTGATAGCTAGACAATGGCAAAAGCTTTTAAAAGGGCGTGAAGGAGGCACTCTATAGCGCCACCTTTTGTCAAAAGTGGGGGGGTTAGTTTTAGCTACAGACACCAAACTTGGTACATAAATTGTTCTTTTCAAGACGGACAACTTTCTAATTCACAGTCATCAGCTACGATCAACAGGAAGTCGGCTATTTTGATTTGAATGTGTATTTTTGAGATTTTACAGTTGTGAATTAATGAATACTCCTCACAGGGGAAGTACACTATACACACCAAACGTTGTCTACATGAAGAAAAAACATCGAGGAACTTAAATTGCGAACAGATTTTGGTTAGCTTGAACGGTTTTGTCGTGGTGATTTTTTGAAATGACAGTAAAAAGTGAAACATTAATCGTCTTGTATTTTTAAATTGCAGCTTCCAAACCTTTAAAAAACATTTTTAATTTAGAAAACCAGTGATTCTGAGGAAATATGCATAGTTTCATGACTTTACAGCACTGTATGATTAAAAGAAAATTAAAAAACTGTCAGACATCTGATCTCACTCTGTCACTCTGTGTGCTGACTCTGTGTGTGTGTGTGTGAGTGTGAGTGGGGGAGGGGTGTGAGCTGAGTGGCAGACAGACAGAGAGAGAGAGAGAGAGAGAGAGAGAGAGACTTAAACATCTCTTTAATCACCAGAAAAAAAACTGTATTTTAAATAGTTATTTTTTTGTTGTTGTTGCTAATTGTGCTGTTATGATTACATCTTAAGAAATATCTTAGGCCTTATCCTTTTCTGACAGTTTCAGGGATTAAAAAAAATCCTAAAAAACCTTATTTGTGCTGCAAATAATAATTTCAAACTCATTTGATACTGACCTCTGTCACCCTGTGACATGACATTTATTTGAATTTACATAATCTCAAGGATGTAACAGTAAAACTGTTCAGCTCACAGATGAAGACTAAGCTTTAATGCAAGCAGAACTATTTCACAAATGCTTATAGGTTAATGAAATCATAACAAAACACTTTTAAATTATTTAAGGATTTGGTAACACTTTAAAATAATGTCTCAATTGTTAACATTAGTAAATGCATTGGTAACACTTCATAATAGCTGCAATTCTTAGCTAAGCATTAGTAAATAGTCAGTTCATGCTTTATATAGCCTTCTCCCAAAATTAATATTTTAGTAAGCATTTTATAAATACAGCTATAATTAAATTGTTCATGGTTTATATGCACATTTATTTTGAGGAGATTAAAGGCTGTAATCTCCCTAAAAAAAATGTAAAATAAAAAATAAAATAAATAAAATAAACAAACACAGAACTCATAAATATTTATTTCAAGATGCAATAAAAGAAAACTGTACACTTGAATTTATTTATATATTTATATATATATATATATATATATATATATATATATATATATATATATATATATATATATATATATATATATATATATATATATACACACACAATTGCATAAGTTTATATTTAAAAATGTTTAGCAAGTGTACAGCTAATAATAATAATAATGCATTTTATTTAGTTTTAGCTACAGACACCAAACTCGGTACTTAAATTGTTCTTATCAAGACGGACAACTTTCTAATTCACAGTCATAAGCTACGATCAACAGGAAGTCAGCTATTTTGATTTGAATGTGTATTTTTGAGATTTTACAGTTGTGAATTAATGCATACTCCTCACATGGGAAGTACACTATACACACCAAACTTTGACTACATGAAGAAACAACATCGAGGAACTTAAATTGCGAACGGATTTTGGTTAGCTTGAACGGTTTTGACGTGGTGATTTTTTGAAATGACAGTAAGAAGGGGAAACATTAATTGTATTGTATGTCTAAATTGCAGCTTCCAAACACTTCAAGGCATGTTTTCATACAGAGATCAAATCATTATGAGGAAATATGCATAGTTTCATGACTTTACAACACTGTATGGATAAAAGAAAAGAAAAAACTGTCAGACTTCTCAACTGACATGATCTCACTCTGGCCACTCCGTCTGTGTGAGGAAAGGGAGGGGGAGAGGGAGGGGGAGTGTGAGTGTGAGGGGGTTGGTGACTGTGAATCTTTGGTGACTGACAGTGTGTGTGGATTGTAGGGAGGGGCTGTCTGGCAGAGAGAGAGAGAGAGAGAGAGAGAGAGAGAGAGAGAGACCTAATCATTCCTTTAATAATCAGGAAAAAAAAATCTATATTTTAAATTGTTATTGTTTTTGTTGTTGCTAATGGTGGTGTTTTTTTCCTTTCATTACAGGTTAAGAAATCTCTTAGGCCTTATCCTTTTCTGACAGTTTTTGGGATTTAAAAACATCCTAAGAAGCCTTATTTGTGCTGCAAATTATAATTTCAAACTCATTTGATACTGACCTATGACAACCTGTGACGTGACATGACATTTATTAATCTCATGGATGTAACAGTAAAACTCTTCAACTGACAGATTAAGCTGCAATGCAAGCAAAACTATTTCACAAATGCTTATAGGTCATTAAAATCATTACAAAACACTAATAAATTATTAAAGGGTTTGGTAACACTGTATAATAATGTCTAATTTGTTAACATTAGTAAATGCATTGGTAACACTTTATAATAACTGCACTCATTAGCTAAGCATTAGTAAATAGTTCATGATTATAAAGCCTTTTCCCTTAATAATAGTCATTATTAAGCAGGAATACATCTCTAATTACATTGTTCTTGGTTTAAAAGCACATATATTACAAAGGAGATTAAAGTTTCAGTTGTCTTATAAAATAAATCAATAAACACAACCCAGTTTGATTCAGAATTCAGAAATATTTATTTCAAGATGCAATAAAAGGAAACTGTACACTTGAAAAGGTTTTGAGCGATTCTTGAAGGACTAGCATCACCTTCACTTGTACGATGGTTTGAGGAATATATCTTCCAGATAGTACCGCCGCTCCCTATATGCAGAGTATGCAGTCTTCGTAGAGCACCAACTCCCAGAGGGGGCACCAGTTGCTCAAAAAAAACAAAACAAATATGCGCCATTCTCCCATCCGCGTTCGCGACCACTCAATAGCATTTGAGAAGAAAGACTTGTAGTCACAAAACAATTGTAATGTGTTCATATAGGTGTCAGCTACAATGCACACCTTATACATTTTTTATACATTTTAAAATAAAGTGTTACTAAAGTTATATATATTGTTCTGTGTATGTGATTTCAAAGTCTAGATTGGTCGGATTAACCCTTTAACTGCCACATCCCTTAAAACTTGATTGTCAGAGGGTTACTGTAAATGCTTATGCCCGCTGGGCACAGTTTTCCCGATGCCACCAGGGTGGCGTTGCACTGATGGCTTGAGCCCGACATCGCTGCTTGCAGCTATATTTATTATTATTTTTTTTATTTTTTTTTAAACCTTCCGGGCATTTTTGGGGGCCTTAACATGCTCAAAAACTCTTGAAAATTGGCACACACATTGGAATCTGCGGCCATCAGGACGCCACAGAGACTGGGACACGGGCGTGGCACAGGGGCTCTACAGCGCCCCCTGGAACACCGTCAGAAATCTTGAACCATAGCTCACACACACTTGCATGTATTTATATGAAACTCAGTACACTTCTAGATCTCATTGAGCTGAACAACTTTCGCGCTCTATGTCATAGGCTCCGCCCAACAGGAAGTCAGCTATTCAGGGCTGTTTAAAAAAAGCATGCTCTGGAATTTAATATACTTGTCATAGGTTTTTTACTTGATTGCCACGAAACTCGGTCAACATGATCTCAAGACATTGGGGATGAAAAATTGCGAGGGGATTTTTGATATCTTGAACGGTTTGCTCGTGGCGAGGCGTTGAAATTAGAGCAATAAATGAGAAACAGGAAATGCCTAATAACATCCACATACATTGCCTGAGTTTGATCAAACTTCATCAGTTTGTTCGCTGTATGATACCAATCGTATATATGTGACTATTAAGAGTCAACGTTATAGCGCCACCAACTGGCAACAGGAAGTGTGTCATTTTCCAAATGCTTTGAATTCAGCATCTTATTTTTACTCGATTTGCTGCAAACTTCATCAGAATAATGACAAAACACGGCTGATGAAAATCTGTTGTGGGGATATTGATATCTAATATAGTGTTGCCATAGCAACATGTCAAACTTGAATATTCTGTTATGGTGAGTTTGAGGCAGACAACAAGCTCAGATTTACATGAAAGTCAAAACACATATCGGTATTATTGATAGCTAGACAATGGCAAAAGCTTTTAAAAGGACGTGAAGGAGGCACTCTATAGCGCCACCTTTTGTCAAAAGTGGGGGGGTTAGTTTTAGCTACAGACACCAAACTTGGTACATAAATTGTTCTTTTCAAGACGGACAACTTTCTAATTCACAGTCATCAGCTACGACCAACAGGAAGTCGGCTATTTTGATTTGAATATTTAAATTGAGCTCTGATTTAATGCATACTCCTCACAGGAAATGTTCACTATACTCACCAAACTTTGTCTACATGTTGAAAAAACATTGAGGAACTTAAATTGCGAACGGATTTTGGTTAGCTTGAACGGTTTTGTCGTGGTGATTTTTTGAAATGACAGTAAAAAGGGAATCATTAATTGTCTTGTATTTTTAAATTGCAGCTTCCAAACACTTAAAAAAAAAAAATTCAAACAGAGATCAAATCATTCTGAGGACATATGCATAGTTTCATGACTTTACAACACTGTATGATTAAAAGAAAATTAAAAAACTGTCAGACATCTCAACTCACTCTGTCCCTATGTTTGAGGAATGTATGTGTGCTGAATGAGTGTGTGTGTGTGTGTGTGTGTGTGTGTGTCTGTGAATGGGGGATGGGCATGAGCTGAGTGGCAGACACAATGAGAGAGAGAAAGAGAGAGAAAGAGAGAGAGAGAGAGACTTAATCATCTCTTTAATCACCAGAAAAAAAAGTATTTTAAATTATTTTTTGTTGTTGTTGCTAACATTGCTGTTTTCATTACAGCTTAAGAAATCTCTTAGGCCTTATCCTTTTCTGACAGTTTCAGGAATTAAAAACAAAATTCTAAAAATACTTATTTGTGCTGCAAATAATAATTTCAAACTCATTTGATACTGACCTATTCCATCCTGTGACATGACATTTATCTTAATTTACATAATCTCATGGATGTTACAGTAAAACTGTTCAGCTCACAGATGAAGACTAAGCTGTAATGGAAGCAGAACTTTCACAAATGCTTGTAAGTCATTAAAGGATTTTATAACACTGTAAAATAATGTCTTATTTGTTAACATTAGTAAATGCATTGGTAACACTTTATAATAACTGCACTCATTAGTAAATAGTCAGTTCATGCTTTATAAAGTCTTGTCCCAACTTAAATGGTCATTAATAAGCAGCTTATAAATACAGCTATAAATAGCTTGATCTTGGTTTATAAGCACATTTATTAAAAAGGAGAGTAAAGGGTCAGTTATCTTCCTATGAAAAATAAAAAATTAAAATAAACAAACAACAACACAGATTGATACAGAACTCAGAAATGTTATTGTGGATTTATGATCAAATCAGCCTGTAAATGAATCATACTCCTCCAAGAAGACACAAGTAGTTCACACCAAACTTTTTCAACATGATGCCAATATACTGAAGATGTTAAATTGCGAATGGGCTTAAGATACCTTAAATGGTGTGGCCATACCGATTTATTAAAGTAACATAAAAAATACAATAGTTATTTTACTATATCTTTAACATTCTTCATTCCAACTCTTCATAATTTTTTATATACGTAGAAGTCATCATTTGAAAGAAGCACAGTAAGTTTCATAGCTTTATCATGTCCAGGAGCCACCATAAAATTAAAACTATCATAACATATAAATCAAGCTTGCAATTCTTACTACCAATAATGGCCACCAGATGGAGCTATAGGATTACTTTTACATAATTATTGTAGAAACGAATATGATTTAAATCATTTATAGAAATCTTTCAAAGAAAAATATGTATTTTACTGATAAAATTACCCTCACTTAATTAGAATAATATGCTGAAGTATTGTGAAATACTGTGTATTAAGAATAATTCTTTATAGGCTTTATGGACAGATAAGTTTGGAGTGACTCTTGAAGGATCAGCACCACATCCTCTTTTACCACTGTTTAAAGAATTTCTCTTACAGAACAGTTGCAAATTAATTTTGGATGGTGATTTTTTGAAATAACAGTAAAAAAGGAACCAGTAAATGTCTTTTATTTTTTTTAAGTGCAGCTTCTAAACACTTCAACAAAATGTACACATAGAAGACAAGTCATGCTGAGGAAATATGCATAGTTTCATGACTATACAACACTATATGGATGAGAGAAAATTAAAAAACTACCATACATCTGATGTCACTCTGTCCCTCTGTCACTGTGGGTAATGTGTGTGTGTGTGTGTGTGTGTTTGTGTGTTAAGTGTTTGTGTGTTAAGTGTGTGTGTGTTAAGTGTGTGTGCTGAGTTTGTGTGAATGTGTGAGAGAGGGGATGGGCTTGGTGTCAGAGAGAGAGAGAGAGGGAGGGAGACTTAATCATCTCTTTAATCACCAGCAGAAAAAAATAAGCAATTTTGTGTTGTTGTTGTTTTTTCATCATTACAGCTTAAGAAATATCTTAGGCCTCAACATCAACTGTTGCTGCTTTATATAGCCTTCTCCCAAAATTAATAGTCATTAGTAAGCATTTTATAAATACAGCTATAATTAAATTGTTCATGGTTTATATGCACATTTATTTTGAGGAGATTAAAGGCTGTAATCTAACTAAAAAAAAAAATAATAAAAAAATAAAAAAATAAACAAACACAGAACTCAGAAACATTTATTTCAAGATGCAATAAAAGAAAACTGTACACTATATATATATATATATATATATATATATATATATATATATATATATATACACAATTGCATAAGTTTATATTAATTTTGTTTATCAAGTGTACAGCTAATAATAATAATAATAATAATAATAATAATAATAATGCATTTTACTTAAGGCGCCTTTCAAACCACTCAAGGTCACCGTACAACAAGTAACAACAGTAACAATATTAAAACAAAAAATAACAGCAAATAACAATGTCAATAAAAAAACGCAATAATATTAGAATAGCACAACATATTGTGGAATACTATATTAAGACTTTATATATAGGCTTTATGAACAGATAGGTTTTGAGAGATTCTTGAAGTACTAGCATCACCTCCTCTTGTACGACGGTTTGAGGAATATATCTTCCAGATAGTACCGCCGCTCCCTATATGCAGAATACGCAGTCTTCGTAGGGCACCAACTCCCAGAGGGGGCACCATCCCAGTAGCTCAAAAAAAATAAAACATGCGCCATTCTCCCATCCGCGCTCGCAACCGCTCGGACATTTGCGGATGAATGTTCGTAATTGATGGATGGACATCTATGCCCGGGTAAAAGACATCAGCAATCCGGCACAGAGAAAAGAAAAATAAAGTAAAAAACAAAACAAAAACAAGCATAAAGTTGGCTTGACATTAGACATTCGAGAGTCTCAAATTTAGGGAAAAGTCTAGTCTAGACGGGTCGGATTAACTCTTTAACTGCCATATCCCTTAAAATTTGATTGCTAGAGGGTTACTGTAAATGCTTATGCCCGCTGGGCACAGTTTTCCCGATGCCACCGGGGTGGTGTTGCACTGACGGCTTGAGCCCGCCATCGCTGCTTGCAGCTATATTTCTTTTTCTTATTATTATTATTATTATTTTTTTTATTTTTTATTAAACCTTCCGGGGGTTTTTGGGGGCCTTAACATGCTCAAAAACTCTTGAAAATTGGCACACACATTGGAATCTGCGGCCATCAGGACGCCACAGAGACTGGGACCCGGGCGTGGCACAGGGGCTCTACAGCGCCCCCTGGAACACAGTCAGAAATCTTGAACCATAGCTCACACACACTTGCATATATTTATATGAAACTCAGTACACTTGTAGATCTCATTGAGCTGAACAACTTTCGCGCTCTATGTCAAAGGCTCCGCCCAACAGGAAGTCAGCTATTCATGGCTGTTTAAAAAAAGCATGTTCTGGAATTTGATATACTTGTCATAGGTTTTTTACATGATTGCCACCAAACTCGGTGAACATGATCTCAAGACATTGGGGATGAAAAATTGCGAGGGGATTTTTTATATCTCGAACGGTTTGCCCGTGGCGAGGCGTTGAAATTAGGGCAAAAAGTGAGAAACAGGAAATGCCTAATAACATCCACATACATTGCCTGAGTTTGATCAAACTTCATCGGTTTGTTCGATGTATGATACCGATCGTATATATGTGATTATTAAGAGTCAACGTTATAGCGCCACCAACTGGCAGCAGGAAGTGAGTCATTTTCAAAATGCTTTGAATTCAGCATCTTATTTTTACTCGATTTGCTTCAAACTTCATCAGAATAATGACAAAACATGGCCGATGTAAATCTGTTGTGGGGATATTGATATCTTATATATTGTTGCCATGGCAACGTGTCAAACTTGAATATTCTGTTATGGTGATTTTGAGGCAGATAACAACCTCAGATTTACATGAAACTCAAAACACATATCAGTATTCTTGATAGCTAGACAATGGAAAAAGCTTTTAAAAGGGCATGGAAGAGGCACTCTATAGCGCCACCTTTTGTCAAAAGTGGGGGGGTTAGTTTTAGCTACAGACACCAAACTCGGTACAAAAATTGTTCTTATCAACACGGACAACTTTCTAATTCACAGTCATCAGCTACGATCAACAGGAAGTCAGCTATTTTGATTTGAATGTGGATTTTTTTTTTACATTTAGCTGTGAATTAATGCATACTGCTCAGAGGAGAGTAACACTATACACACCAAACTTTGTCTACATGATGCCAAAACACTTTAAACAACTTAAATTGCCAATGGATTTTGGATAGCTTGAACGGTTTTGTCATGGTGATTTTTTTAAATGACAATAAAAATGGAATTATTAATTGTCCTGCATTTTTAAATTCCAAACACTTCAAAACCTTTTTTCATACAGAAAAAAAGTCATTCTGAGTAAATATGGATAGTTTCACGACTTTACAACACTGTATGGATAACAGAAAATTAAAAAACTGTCAGACATCTCATCTCACTCTGTCCCTCTGTTTGAGTATATGTGCTTCAGACTTCCATTGTCTGAGAGAAATAGCGCCCCTACAGGTGCAATTACCGGACTTTTACTTTCACTTTTAAATCGGTTAAAAATACAAATACATACTTAGATTTAATTCACACTGACAAGCTAAACCAACATATCTGATTATTACCGGTTCAGGGCTCATGGATAAATAATTTCTGGCCAGAGATACGTGAGAAATAGGAGAGATTAATCACCGCTCTGATCACGAGCGTCTGGAGTAAAGAGGTCAGAAAAAACGAATTTATTCCTGTTTTAAAGCTTTTAAAAATAAATTATTACAGCGATATCACACAATCAACCAATTAGAACACACCAAGAGCTAAATTCAGATGTTTTTGAACTGTTTGTGTGAAAATTAAATATTCGCGGCTGCCTGTCTGAAATCACCGCTCCGATCAGCGCTTACAGTGTCGAGCTCAAAACAAACGAATTTATTCTTGTTTAAGAGCTTTTTTAAATAAAATATTACCACAAATGCACACAATAAACCCATTGTAACACTGCAAGAGCTAAATGCAGGTGTTTGTGACTCGTTTAAGTGTGAAAGACTATTTGACACCGCCACTGGCAGAATAACATGTATCTCTCGAGCTGCAGGATTCTGCCTTTCGTCGTACGAACGAACACATAACGGACAAGATTATTTCAAAATAGCTTGGCGAATATGAACGAAAACAGCCAATTGAACATAAACTGTTGAGAAATAAATCTGAAGTGGATCTACTGGATTTGAATATTAAGTGACCGCATATACCAGCTGCTTCTGTCTTCAATTTGAATCTATAAAAAAAATGAAACTCATTCATCTTGGCTGCTTTTTTAATGTGTGTACGTATGTATTTATTATTTTGCTCTAACAAGAATTAATCTATATTTAATTAAATCAATTACATTTTATTTTACATTTTATTTGTCCATTTCTGCATCTAAACGCCTAAAAACATAAAACATGCTCTATTATACTATTGTTAGCAATTTCTTTATCGTCCAATTTTTCTGGTGTACACACTTTTATTTTCATAATAAACTTGTTTGTTAGATTATACACAGTTACAGTGGTCTATAATAAATATTGACAGGTTTTATTCAAGCTGTTTAGAATGATTGCAGTAGGCTAATTTTTTTAAATGTAAATCCAAAAAAAAAAAAAAATTAATAAAAAACATTGGAAAACAATAACTGTTGTACTTTTTTTATACATTTTGTATAATTTCATAGTTTATGCATTATAGTTATAAAAACAAATAAATGTAGCCACTCACATAGAAATAGGCCTTATCCTTTTCTGACAGTTTTAGGGATTTTTAAAAATCCTAAAAAACCTTATTTGTGCTGCAAATAATAATTTCAAACTCAAAAAGTAAATAGTCAGTTCATGCTTTATAAAGCCTTGTCCCAATATTAATAGTCAGTAGTAAGCAGTTTATAAATACAGCTATAAATAGCTTGTTTTTGGTTTATAAGCACATTTGTTAAAAAGGAGAGTAAAGGGTCAGTTATCTTCCTATGAAAAATAAAAAAATAAAAATAAACAAACAACAACACTGATTGATACAGAACTCAGAAATTCTATTGTGGATTTATGATAAAATCAGCCTGTAAATGATTTCATACTCCTCCAAGAAGACACAAGTAGTTCACACCAAACTTTTTTTAACATGAAGCCAATATACTGAGATGTTAAATTGCGAATGGGTTTAGGGTAGCTTAAATGGTGTGGTCATAGCGATTTATTAAAGTAACATAAAAAAAATACAATAGTTATTTTACTATATCTTTAATTTTTTTCATTCCAAACTCTTCATATTTTTTTATATACGTAGAAGTCATCATTTGAAGGAAGCACAGTAAGTTTAATAGCTTTATCATTTTCAAGAGCCAGCATAAAATTAAAACTATCATAACTTATAAATGAAGCTTGCAATTCTTAGTACCAATAATGGCCACCAGATGGAGGTATAGGATCTTTCAAAGAAAAATAATATGAATTTTATGTATTTACTGATAAAATGACCCTCACTTTATTAGAATAACAAGCTGAAATATTGTGAACTGTATATTAAGAATAATTCTTTATAGGCTTTATGGACAGACACGTTTTGAGTGACTCTTGAAGGATCAGCACCACATCCTCTTTTACCACTGTTTAAAGAATTTATCTTACAGAACAGATGCAAATTAATTTTGAATAGCTTGAATGGTTTTGTCGTGGTGATTTTTTGAAATAACAGTAAAAAAGTAACCAGTAAATGTCTTTTATTTTTTTAAAGTGCAGCTTCTAAACACTTCAACAAAATGTACACATAGAAGTCATGCTGAGGAAATATGCATAGTTTCATGACTATACAACACTATATGGATGATAGAAAATTAAAAAACTACCATACATCTGATGTCACTCTGTCCCTCTGTCACTGTGGGTAATGTGTGTGTGTGTGTTTGTGTGTTAAGTGTGTGTGCTGAGTTTGTGTGAATGTGTGGGAGAGGGGATGGGCTTGGTGTCAGAGAGAGAGAGAGAGAGAGAGGGGGGGAGACTTAATCATCTCTTTAATCACCAGCAGAAAAAAAAAGCAATTTTGTGTTGTTGTTGTTTTTTCATCATTACAGCTTAAGAAATATCTTAGGCCTCAACATCAACTGTTGCTGCTTTATATAGCCATCTCCCAAAATTAATAGTCATTAGTAAGCATTTTATAAATACAGCTATAATTAAATTGTTCATGGTTTATATGCACATTTATTTTGAGGAGATTAAAGGCTGTAATCTTCCTAAAAAAAATAAAAAAATAAAAATAAAAAATAAACAAACACAGAACTCAGAAACATTTCTTTCAAGATGCAATAAAAGAAAACTGTACACTATATATACATATATATACAATTGCATAAGTTTATATTTAATTTTTTTTATCAAGTGTACAGCTAATAATAATAATAATAATAATAATAATAATAATGCATTTTATTTAAGGCGCCTTTCAAACCACTCAAGGTCACCGTACAACAAGTAACAACAGTAACAATATTAAAAGAAAAAATAACAGCAAATAACAATGTCAATAAAAAACCACAATAATATTAGAATAGCACAACATATTGTGGAATACTATATTAAGACTTTATATATAGGCTTTATGAACAGATAGGTTTTGAGAGATGCTTGAAGTACTAGCATCACCTCCTCTTGTACGACGGTTTGAGGAATATATCTTCCAGATAGTACCGCCGCTCCCTATATGCAGAATACGCAGTCTTCGTAGGGCACCAACTCCCAGAGGAGGCACCATCCCAGTAAAATAAAACATGCGCCATTCTCCCATCCGCGCTCGCGACCGCTCGGACATTTGCGGATGAATGTTCGTAATTGATGGATGGACATCTATGCCCGGGTAAAAGTCATCAGCAATCCGGCACAGAGAAAAGAAAAATAAAGTAAAAAACAAAACAAAAACAGGCATAAAGTTGGCTTGACATTGGACATTCGAGAGTCTCAAATTTAGGGACCGTCTCTTAAGTTACATGTGATATTGTTATACAATTTTCTAACGTCAGTAGCATTTGAAGAGAATGACTTACAGTCATAAAAACAACTGTAATTGTTCATCTAGGTGACAGCTATAATGCACCATTAAATTGATTGTTTGATATTTATTAAAACAAACTGTAAGTCATATGTAAATTCAATCATAAAACAATTTTAATGTGTTAATTTAGGTGTCAGCTACAATGTACACCTTATACATTTATATATATATTAAAATAAAGTGTTACTAAAGTTATATATATTGTTCTGTGTATGTGATTTCAAAGTCTAGACGGGTCGGATTAACCCTTTAACTGCCATATCCCTTAGAATTTGATTGCCAGAGGGTTACTGTAAATGCTTATGCCCGCTGGGCACAGTTTTCCCGATGCCACCGGGGTGGCGTTGCACTGACGGCTTGAGCCCGCCATCGCTGCTTGCAGCTATATTTATTATTATTTTTCTTCAAGGTTTCGGGGGCTTTTGGGGCCCTTAACATGCTTAAAAAGTCTTGAAAATTGGCACACACATTGGAACCTGCGGCCATTAGGGCCGGGCAGAGACTGATACACGGGCGTGGCACAGGGGCTCTACAGCGCCCCCTGGAATACTGAGGGCCATATATCATACATACTTGCACGTAGATGCACGAAACTCGGTACACATGTAGATCTCATCAAACCAAACAACTTTCGTACTGCATGTCATAGGCTCCGCCCAACAGGAAGTTGGATATTTAGGGTTTAGTATTCATATTTTTCGTCAAAGTTGTGGGGGCTTTTGGGGTCCTTAACATACTCAAAAACTCTTGAAAATTTGCGCACACTTTGGAATCTGTGGCCTTTAGGAGCCTGCAGAGGCTGGGACCCGGGCGTGACACAGGGGCTCTACGGCGCCCCCTGGATCACAGTCAGAAATGTTGATGCATAGCTCACACATACTTGCACATATTAATATCAAACTCAGTACACATATAGATCTCATCGTGCTGAACAACTTTCGTATTGCATGTCATAGGCTCCGCCCAACAGGAAGTCAGCTATTTAGAGTTATGTAAAAAGCGCATGCTCTGGAATTTGAAATACTTGTCATAGGGTTTTTTGCCGATTGACACCAAACTCGGTCAACATGATCTCAAGACATTGGGGATGAAAAATTGCCAGGGGATTTTTGATATCTCGAACGGTTTGCTCGTAGCGAGGCGATGAATATATGGCGGGAATTGAGAAACAGGAAGTGTCTAATACCATCAACATACATTTCCTAATTGTAATCAAACTTCATCAGATTATTCATTGTATGATGTTGATCGCATATATGTGACTACTAGGAGTCAAAGTTATAGCGCCACCAACTGGCAGCAGGAAGTGTGTCATTTTCAAAATGCTTTGAATTCAGCATCTTATTTTTACTCGATGTGCTTCAAACTTCATCAGAATAATGTTAAAACACAGTCGATATAAATCTGCTGGGGGGATATTGATATCTAAAAATATTGTTGCCGTGGCAACATGTCAAACTGGAATACTTCTCAGGTGATTTTGAGGCATATAACATGCTTAGAATTTTATCAAACTCAGAACACATATCAGTATTAGTGACAGCTAGACACTGGCAAACGTTCATAAGAGGGCGTGGAAGAGGCACTCTATAGCGCCACCTTTTGTCAAACGTGAGGGGGTTAGTTTTAGCTACAGACACCAAACTCGGTACATAAATTGTTCTTATCAAGACGGACAACTTTCTAATTCACAGTCATCAGCTACGACCAACAGGAAGTCGGCTATTTTGATTTGAATGTGGATTGTTTTTTACATTTAGCTGTGAATTAATGCATACTGCTCAGAGGAGAGTAACACTATACACACCAAACTTGGCCTACTTGTTGAAAAAACATTGAGGAACTTAAATTGTGAATGGGTTTTGGATAGCTTGGATGGTTTTGTCGTGGTGATTTTTTTAAATGACAATAAAGATGGAATTATTAATTTTCCTGCATTTTTAAATTCCAAACACTTCAAAACCTTTTTTCATACAGAAAAAAAGTTATTCTGAGTAAATATGCATAGTTTCATGACTTTACAACACTGTATGGATAACAGAAAATTAAAAAACTGTCAGACATCTCATATCACTCTGTCCATCTGTTTGAGTGTGTGTGCTTAGACTTCCATTGTCTGAGAGAAAATGCGCCCCTACAGGTTCAGTTACCGGACTAAAAAAGGGAGGAGACTGTCTTTTGGTTTCACTTTTAAATCGGTTAAAATACAAATAAATACTTGGATTTAATTCAAACTGACAAGCTAAACCAACATATATGATTATTATCAGGTCAGGGCTCATTAATAATCGATGTGTGGTCAGTGATACGTGAGAAACACGAGAGATGAATCACCGCTCTGAGCACCAGCGTGTGGAATGATGAGCTCAGAAAAAACGAGTTTATTCTTGTTTTATAGCTATTAAAAATAAAGTATTGCAGCGATATCACACAATTCACCAATTAGAACACACCAAGAGCTAAATTAAGATATTTTTGAACTGTTTGTGTGAAAATGAAATATTTTCAGCTGCCTTTCTGAAATCACTGCCTCCGATCAGCGCGCACAGTGTCACAAGTTCAAAACAAACGAATTTATTCTTGTTTAAGAGCTTTTTAAAATAAATTATTGCCATAAATGCACACAATACACCCATTATAACACAACGCGAGCTAAGTGCAGGTGTTTGTGACCCGTTTATGTGCGCAAGACTATTTGAAAGCGAGACTGGCAGAATAACATATATCTCTGGAGCTGCAGGATTCTGCCTCTCGTCTTAAGAACGAACACATCACGGACAAGATTATTTCAAAATACATAATAGCTTGGCTAATATAAACGAAAACAGCCACGTGAACATAAACTGTTGAGAAATAAATCTGAAGTGGATCTACTGGATTTTAATATTAAGTGACCGCATATATACCAGCTGTTTCTGTCTTCAATTTTAATCTATATAAAAAATTAAACTCATTCATCTTGGCTGCTTTTTTAATGTGTGTACGTATTTATTTATTATTTTGCTCTAACAAGACTTAATCTATATTTAATTAAATCAATTAAATTTTATTTTACATTTGATTTGTCCATTTCTGCATCTAAACGCCTAAAAACCTAAAACATGCTCTATTATACTATTGTTAGCAATTTCTTTATCGTCCAATTTATCTGGTGTACACACTTTATTTTCATAATAAACCTGTTTGTTAGATTATACACAGTTACAGTGGTCTATAATAAATATTAACAGGTTTTATTCAAGCTGTTTAGAATGATTGCCGTAGACTAATTTTTTTAAAATGTAAATCCATACAGCTATAAATAGCTTGTTCTTGGTTTATAAGCACATTTATTAAAAAGGAGAGTAAAGGGTCAGTTATCTTCCTATGAAAAATAAAAAAAATAAAAATAAACAAACAACACAGGCCATAGCGATTTATTAAAGTAACATAAATACAATAGTTATTTTACTATATCTTTTAAATTTTTAATTCCAGCTCTTCATAATTTTTTATATACGTAAAAGTCATCATTTGAAGGAAGCACAGTAAGTTTCATAGCTTTATCATTTTCAAGAGCCAGCATAAAATTAAAACTATCATAACATATAAATCAAGCTTGCAATTCTTACTACCAATAATGGCCACCAGATGGAGCTATAGGATTACTTTTAAATAATTATTGTAGAAACAAGTATGATTTAAATCATTTATAGAAGTCTTTGAAAGAAAAATAATATGTATTTTATGTATTTTACTGATAAAATAACCCTCACTTAATTAGAATAACAAGCTGAAGTATTGTGAACTATATATTAAGAATAATTCTTTATAGGCTTTATGAACAGATACGTTTTGAGTGACTCTTGAAGGTTTAGCACCACATCCTCTTTTACCACTGTTTAAAGAATTAATCTTACAGAACAGGTGCGGATGAATTTTGGATAGCTTGAATGGTTTTGTTGTGGTGATTTTTTGAAATAACAGTAAAAAAGTAACCAGTAAATGTCTTTTATTTTTTTTAAGTGCAGCTTCTAAACACTTCAAAAAAAATTACACATAGAAGACAAGTCATTCTGAGGAAATATGCATAGTTTCATGACTATACAACACTATATGGATGATAGAAAATTAAAAAAACTATCATACATCTGATGTCACTCTGTCCCTCTGTCACTGTGGGTAATGTGTGTGTGTTTGTGTGTGTGTGTGTGTGTGTATTAAGTGAATTAGGTGTGAAACTATCAGACAGCATTTAGTCTCCAGCGCCAACATTTTACAGAACTGCCACTTTCCTGGAGTCTCAGAATTACAATGTGTCAGGTTCTGAGAGATCTAAGATTCCAAAAAATGATTTAATTAGAATACCATGAAGTATTGTGAAATACTAAATATTAAGACTTTATATATAGGCTTTATGAACCGATTAGAGTGACTCGTGAAGGACCAGCACCACCTCCTCTTGTCTGATGGTTTGAGGAATATTGTGGCGAGTGGGGCGGGGCCGAGAGGCGTGGGAACGAGGAGTGAGGCCAGGTGTAGTGATTGGAGATGAGCTACACCTGAGCCCCACCGCTAGTATCGAGTCCCACGTAGGAGATGGAAGGATATAAAACTGGAGTGACGACCGTGAAGGACGAGAGAGGACCAGGCCTGGGACATTATTTTAATGTGTGTGCTTTTTATTTATGCGCACCAGTCGGCCGTGAGGGGCTGGTGCGCCGTTTTGTATTTATTTTGGATATTAAAGTGCTTTTTGATTGTGCGCCGGTTCCCGCCTCCTTCTTCCCGATGAATATGGAGATTTGTTTATTACAAATATATCTTCCAGAATCCAGGATTAAGATTTAGGAGCTCATTTTTATTCCACCTCCTTTCCTGAAAGTCTGTTTTGCAGAATTGACTAAAAATTAATCTTCACATTAATTCCTAATTATTTTGCAATTCTTTTTGTCAGTTCTTCTTGACCTGTTTTTTTCTTCTTCTTTTCTGACCTCATGACCCAGTCAGCATTTTTGTACAATGGTCAAGTCTTAACTTATCAATTTCTGTATTGCATTTGGGTTTGATATTTCTCATGGGTATTTCATAATTTTCGACTTTGAGTTAAAACAGTTTGAGTTAAAACTCTTTTTTAGCGCATTTCATCTGTAAAAGAAAACATGCCTTATAATTCTGCACACATGAATATAAGGAGTTTTTCTCTTCCAGCTTTCCTGGACTATTGTATAGCACTCATAAATGATTAAATAAAAAATAATGGTAGTTATTAAGATTGATATGGTTTGGAATTGGTAAAATGTGCTTTGAAAAAAATCACAATAAAACAATGTTTTAATGTTTAAGTTTGGAATATTAACTGACATGAATGAATGCTATATAAATATTGTTCATGTTAACATAATGTTTATCAATGAAATCTTATTGTAAAGTGTTACTAAATAAATAAATAAATATATATATATATATATATATATATATATATATATATATATATATATATATATATTGTTCTGGGAATGTGATTTTAAAGTCTAGATGATTCGGATTAACCCTTTAACTGCCATATCCTTTAAAACCTCACTGCCAGAGGGATATTGTGAATGCATGTGCCCGCTGGGCACAGTTTACCTGATGCCACCGGGGTGGCGATGGCATTGGTGGCTTGAGCCCGCCATCGCTGCTTGCAGCTATATTTAGGGCTCAAGCCCGAAGGGGCGAAGAGCCCTATTGTTCTTCTAAGGATTATTCTTGTTATTATTATTAGGGCTCAAGCCTGGAGGGCGAGAGCCCTATTGTTTTCCTTAGGATTATTATTTTTTTTTTTTTTTTTCTTTATTCTTCTAATTTTTTTCCAAGGTTTCGGGGGCTTTTGGGGTCCTTAACATACTCAAAAACTCTTGAAAATTGGCACACACCTTGGAACCTGCGGCCATTAGGGCCGGGCAGAGTCTGATACACGGGCGTGGCACAGGGGCTCTACAGCGCCCCCTGTAGTACTGAGGGCCATATATCATGCATACTTGCACGTATACATATGAAACTTGGTACATATATATAACTCATCAAACCAAACAACTTTCACACTGCATGTCATAAGCTCCGCCCAACAGGAAGTTGGCTATTTAGGGTTTTATGAAAAACACATGCTCTGGAATTTGATATACTCCTCTGAGGAACTCCACCCGTTCACCACAAAACTCGGTGAACACGATCTCAAGACATTGGGGATGCTAAATTGCGAAGAGATTTTTGATATCTCGAACGGTTTGCCCGTGGCGAGGCGTTGAAATTATGGCGAGAAATGAGAAACAGGAAATGTCTAATAACATCCACATACATTTCCTGAATTTGATCAAACTTAATTTGTTTGTTCGTTGTATGATACCGATCGTATATATGTGACTATTAGGAGTCAAAGTTATAGCGCCACCAACTGGCAGCAGGAAGTGAATCATTTTCAAAACGCTTTGAATTCAGCATCTTATTTTTACTTGATTTGCTTCAAACTTCATCAGAATAATGACAAAACACGGCCGAAGAAAATCTGTTGTGGGGATATTGATATCTAATATAGTGTTGCCATGGCAACGTGTCAAACTTGAATGTTCTGTTCTGGTGATTTTTAGGCAGACAACAAGCTCAGATTTACATGAAACTCGAAACAGATATCAGTATTAAAGATAGCTAACCCATGGCAAAAGCTTTGAAAAGGGCGTGGAAGAGGCACTCTATAGCGCCACCTTTTGTCAAAAGTGGGGGGGTTAGTTTTAGCTACAGACACCAAACTTGGTACATAAATTGTTCTTATCAAGACGGACAACTTTCTAATTCACAGTTATAAGCTACGATCAACAGGAAGTCGGCTATTTTGATTTGAATGTGTATTTTTGAGATTTTACAGTTGTAAAATTAATGAATACTCCTCACAGGGGAAGTACACTATACACACAAAACTTTGTCTACATGAAGAAAAAACATCGAGGAACTTAAATTGCGAACAGATTTTGGTTAGCTTGAACGGTTTTGTCGTGGTGATTTTTTGAAATGACAGTAAAAAGTGAAACATTAATCGTCTTCTATTTTTAAATTGCAGCTTCCAAACCTTTAAAAAACATTTTTCATTTAGAAAACCAGTGATTCTGAGGAAATATGCATAGTTTCATGACTTTACAGCACTGTATGATTAAAAGAAAATTAAAAAACTGTCAGACATCTGATCTCACTCTGTCACTCTGTTTGAGGAATGTATGAGTGCTGACTGTGTGTGTGTGTGTGTGTGAGTGTGAGTGGGGGAGGGGTGTGAGCTGAGTGGCAGACAGACAGAGAGAGAGAGAGAGAGAGAGAGAGACTTAAACATCTCTTTAATCACCAGAAAAAAAAAACTGTTTTTTAAATTGTTATTTTTTTGTTGTTGTTGCTAATTGTGCTGTTTTCATTACAGCTTAAGAAATATCTTAGGCCTTATCCTTTTCTGACAGTTTCAGGGATTAAAAAAAAATCCTAAAAAACCTTATTTGTGCTGCAAATAATAATTTCAAACTCATTTGATACTGACCTCTGACACCCTGTGACATGACATTTATTTGAATTTACATAATCTCAAGGATGTAACAGTAAAACTGTTCAGCTCACAGATGAAGACTAAGCTGTAATGCAAGCAGAACTATTTCACAAATGCTTATAGGTTAATGAAATCATAACAAAACACTTTTAAATTATTTAAGGATTTGGTAACACTTTAAAATAATGTCTCAATTGTTAACATTAGTAAATGCATTGGTAACACTTCATAATAGCTGCAATTCTTAGCTAAGCATTAGTAAATAGTCAGTTCATGCTTTATATAGCCTTCTCCCAAAATTAATATTTTAGTAAGCATTTTATAAATACAGCTATAATTAAATTGTTCATGGTTTATATGCACATTTATTTTGAGGAGATTAAAGGCTGTAATCTTCCTAAAAAAATGTAAAATAAAAAATAAAATAAATAAAATAAACAAACACAGAACTCATAAATATTTATTTCAAGATGCAATAAAAGAAAACTGTACACTTGAATTTTTATATATATATATATATATATATATATATATATATATATATATATATATATATATATATATATATACACACACACACACAATTGCATAAGTTTATATTGAACATTTTTTATCAAGTGTACAGCTAATAATAGTAATAATAATAATGCATTTTATTTAGTTTTAGCTACAGACACCAAACTTGGTACATAAATTGTTCTTATCAAGACGGACAACTTTCTAATTCACAGTCATAAGCTACAACCAACAGGAAGTCCGCTATTTTGATTTGAATATGGATTTTTGGGAAGATTATTTTGTGAATTAATGAATACTCCTCACAGGGGAAGTACACTATACACACCAAACTTTGTCTACATGAAGAAAAAACATTGAGGAACTTAAATTGCGAACAGATTTTGGTTAGCTTGAACTGTTTTGTCGTGGTGATTTTTTGAAATGACAGTAAAAAGGGAAACATTAATTGTCTTGTATGTTTAAATTGCAGCTTCCAAACACTTCAAAGCATTTGTTCATACAGAGATCAAATCATTCTGAGGAAATATGCATAGTTTCACGACTTTACAACACTGTATTGATAAAAGAAAATGTGAAAACTATCAGACTTCTCAACTGACATGATCTCACTCTGGCCACTCTGTCTGTGTGAGGAAAGGGAGGGGGAGAGGGAGGTGGAGTGTGAGGGGGTTGGTGACTGTGAATTTTTGGTGATTGACAGTGTGTGTGGATTGTAGGGAGGGGCTGTCTGGCAGAGAGAGAGAGAGAGAGAGACCTAATCATCCCTTTAATAATCAGGAAAAAAAATCCGTATTTTAAATTGTTATTGTTTTTGTTGTTGCTAATGGTGGCGTTTTTTTCCTTTCATTACAGGTTAAGAAATCTCTTAGGCCTTATCCTTTAATGACAGTTTTAGGGATTTAAAAACATCCTAATAATCCTTATTTGTGCTGCAAATAATAATTTCAAACTCATTTGATACTGACCTATGACATTCTGTGACATGACATTTATTAATCTCATGGATGTAACAGTAAAACTCTTCAACTGACAGATAAAGCTGCAATGCAAGCAAAACTATTTCACAAATGCTTATAGGTAATTAAAAACATTACAAAACACTAATAAATTATTTAAGGATTTGGTAACACTGTAAAATAATGTCTAATTTGTTAACATTAGTAAATGCATTGGTAACACTTTATAATAACTGCACTCATTAGCTAAGCATTAGTAAATAGTTCATGATTATAAATCCTTTTCCCTTAATAATAGTCATTATTAAGCAGTAATACATCTATAAATAAATTGTTCTTGGTTTAATTAAAAGCACATATATTACAAAGGAGATTAAAGTCTCAGTTGTCTCATAAAATAGATAAATAAACCCAACCCAGTTTGATTCAGAATTCAGAAATATTTATTTCAAGATGCAATAAAAGGAAACTGTACACTTAAATAGCTTTTGAGCGATTCTTGAAGGATTAGCATCACCTCCTCTTGTACGATGGTTTGAGGAATATATCTTCCAGATAGTACCACCACTCCCTATATGCAGAGTATGCAGTCTTCGTAGGGCACCAACTCCCAGAGGGGGCACCATCCCAGTTGCTCAAAAAAAAAAAAAAAAAAAAAAAAAACATGCGCCATTCTCCCTACTTTTTCACATGGGCTCAAATGCAAATTTGAAGCTCAATAGCATTTGAGAAGAAAGACTTGCAGTCACAAAACAATTGTAATGTGTTCATATAGGTGTCAGCTATAATGCACACCTTATACATTTTTTATAAATATAAAAATAATGTGTTACTAAAGTTATATATATTGTTCTGTGTATGTGATTTCAAAGTCTAGATTGGTCGGATTAACCCTTTATCTGCCGCATTCCTTAAAACTTGATTGTCAGAGGGTTACTGTAAATGCTTATGCCCGCTGGGCACAGTTTTCCCGATGCCACCGGGGTGGCGTTGCACTGATGGCTTGAGCCCGACATCGCTGCTTGCAGCTATATTTATTATTATTATTTTTCTTCTCCCCAATGAATCGCATTTTTGAAGGCCTAAACAAACTCAAAAAGTCAGGAAAATTTGCACACACCTCCGAACTGGCGAAAATTTACGTCTGATATGGGTTTCAGAAGTGGGCGTGGCAAAATGGCTCAATAGCGCCACCTATACACGTTCAGCGGTGTGCGCCTCGAGCTATGTTTCACGCACATGTCTGAAAATCGGTAAACACATGTAAGACACCAAGACCTACAAAAAAGACTCTTGGAGCAAAATTCTAAACCCAACAGGAAGTTGGTTATTTTTAATATTATGAGCAAATTTTTTGTAATTTTTGCCATTTCCATGCATTGTATTTTAACGAACTCCTCCTAGAGATTAATTCAGATCAACACCAAATTTGGTATGCCTAATCTAAAGGCCATTGAGATGTAAAATTGCGAAGATCTTGAGTTTTCGTTGAAGGGCGTGTCCGTGGCGGCCTGGCGAATTTCGATGATTCGCCATGAAAAATGAAGTAGCTATAACTCAGACATACAATGTCCAATCAGCCCCAAACTTCACATGTTTGATGTGACTCCAAACCTGAACAGATTGACATGCCCATATTCAGTTATAGTCATAGCGCCACCTATTGGCAACAGGAAGTGACATATTTTAAGCTGTGATGAACTACTCCTAGAAATTTTTTGACATCAATGTCTTTTTTGTGGTCAGTCTAATCTAAAGGCCTGTGCGATGTTCAGTTGTGAAGATCTTGAGTTTTCATTAAAAGACGTGTCCACGGCGCCATGGCAAAGTTCGATGTCTCGCCATGGGAATAAAAGATGTTATAACTCAGGCATAAAATGTCCGATCTTCCCCAAACTTCACATGTGTGATAAGAGTCCTGGCCTGAACACATCTGAAGGCCAATATTCCATCGGGTGTGGCAAAATGGCTCGATAGCGCCACCTATACACTTTCAACGGAGTGTGCCTCGAGCTATGTTTCACGTACATGTACAAAAATCGGTACACACATGTAACACACCAATACCTACAAAAAAGTATCTTGGTATGAAATCCGAATCCCAACAGGAAGTTGGTTATTTAGAATTTTCTCTGCAAAATTGCCGTTGTTTTTGCCATTTTCAGGGGTTGTACTTTAACGAACTCCTCCTAGAGATTTATTCAGATCAACACCAAACTTGGTCAGTGTAATCTAAAGCCCTTTGCGATGTTAAATTGCGAAGGAATTGAGGTTTCGTTAAAGGGCGTGTCCACGGCGGCCTGACAAATTTCGATGATTCGCCATGAAAAATGATGGTGCTATAACTCAGACATACAATGTCCAATCTGCCCCAAACTTCACATGTTGGATGAGACTCTTGACCTGAACAGATCTACATGCCCATTTTCAGTTATAGTCATAGCACCACCTATTGGCAAGAGGAAGTGACATATTTTACACTGTGACAAACTACTCCTAGAAATTTTATGACATCAATGTCTTTTTTGTGGTCAGTCTAATCTAAAGACCTGTGTGATGTTTAGTTGTGAAGATCTTGAGTTTTTGTTAAAAGGCGTTTCCATGGCGCCGTGACAAAGTTCGATGTCTCGTCATGGGAATAAAAGATGTTATAACTCAGGCATGAAGTGTCCGATCTTCCCCAAACTTCACATGTTCGATAAGAGTCCTGCCCTGAACACATCTGAAGGCCAATAGTCCATTATAATGAGAGCACCACCTACTGGCAACACAAAGATTGGCACAAATATGGAGTAAACTTTGATATATTGCACTTATATTTATGAGTTTAAATGCAGGTTTCTCACCGTTCACCTATTTACTAAACCCACTCGCTGCCGGTGAGCCCGGGTGCGAGGGCCCGTTCATCGCTGCTTGCAGCTTTAATTAGGGCTCAAGCCCAAAGGGCGAGAGGCCTATTGTTTTCCTTAGGATTATTTTTTATTATTATTATTATTATTATTATTATTTTTTTCCAACGTCTCGGGGGCTTTTGGGGCCCTTAACGTGCTTAAAAAGTCTTGAAAATTGGCACACAGATTGGAACCTGCGGCCATTAGGGCCGGGCAGAGACTGATACACGGGCGTGGCACAGGGTCTCTACAGCGCCCCCTGGAATATGGAGGGCCATATATCATACATTCTTGCTCGTAGACGTATGAAACTCGGTACACATATAAATCTCATCAATCCAAACAACTTTTGTATTGCATATCATAGGCTCCGCCCAACAGGAAGTTGGCTATTTAGGGTTTAGTATTCAAATTATTCGTCAAAGTTGTGGGGGCTTTTGGGGTCCTTAACATACTCAAAAACTCTTGAAAATTTGCGCACATTTTGGAATCTGTGGCCTTTAGGAGCCTGCAGAGGCTGGGACCCGGGCGTGGCACAGGGGCTCTACGGCGCCCCCTGGAACACAGTCAAAAATTTTGATGTATAGCTCACACATACTTGCACATATTCATATGAAACTCAGTACACATATAGATCTCATCGTGCCGAACAACTTTCGTATTGCATGTCATAGGCTCCACCCAACAGGAAGTCAGCTATTTAGAGTTATGTAAAAAGCGCATGCTCTGGAATTTGAAATACTTGTCATAGGATTTTTTCTCGATTGCCGCCAAACTCGGTCAACATGATCTCAAGACACTGGGGATGAAAAATTGCCAGGGGATTTTTGATATCTCGAACGGTTTGCTCGTGGCGAGGCGTTGAAATTATGGCGAGAAATGAGAAACAGGAAGTGTCTAATACCATCCACATACATTTCCTGATTTTAATCAAACTTCATCAGATTATTCGTTGTATGATGTCGATCGCATATATGTGACTATTAGGAGTCAAAGTTATAGCGCCACCAACTGGCAGAAGGAAGTGTGTCATTTTCAAAATGATTTGAATTCAGCATCTTATTATTACTTGATTTGCTTCAAACTTCATCAGAATAATGTTAAAACACAGCCGATATAAATCTGCAAGGGGGATATTGATATCTAAAAAATTGTTGCCGTGGCAACATGTCAAACTAGAATACTTCTCAGGTGATTTTGAGGCAAATAACATACTTAGAATTTCACAAAACTCTGAACACACATCAGTATTTCTGATAGGAACTTAAATTGTGAATGGATTTTGGATAGCTTGAATGGTTTTGCCGTGGTGATTTTTTGAAATGACCTTACAAAGGGAATCATTATTGTATTTTTAAATTGCAGCTTCCAAACACGTCAAATAATTTTTTCATACAGATGAAAAAGTCATTCTGAGGAAATATGCATAGTTTCACGACTTTACAACACTGTATGGATAACAGAAAATTAAAAAAACTGTCAGACATCTCATCTCACTCTGTCCATCTGTTTGAGTATATGTGCTTCAGACTTCCATTGGCTGAGAGAAATAGCGCCCCTACAGGTTCAATTCCCGGACTTTTACTTTCACTTTTAAATCGGTTAAAAATACAAACAAATACTTAGATTTAATTCACACTGACAAGCTAAACCAACATATCTGATTATTACCGGTTCAGGGCTCATGGATAAATTATTTCTGGCCAGAGATACGTGAGAAATAGGAGAGATGAATCACCGCTGTGATCACGAGCGTCTGGAGTAAAGAGCTCAGAGAAAACGAATTTATTCCTGTTTTAAAGCTTTTAAAAATAAATTATTACAGCGATATCACACAATCAACCAATTAGAACACACCAAGAGCTACATTAAGATGTTTTTGAACTGTTTGTGTGAAAATGAAATATTTGCAGCTGCCTATCTGAAATCACCGCCTCCGATCAGCGCGTACAGTGTCCAGCTCAAAACAAACGAATTTATTCTTGTTTAAGAGCTTTTTTAAATAAAATATTACCACAAATGCACACAATAAACCCATTGTAACACAACAAGAGCTAAATGCAGGTGTTTGTGACCTGTTTAAGTGTGCAAGACTATTTGAAAGCGCGACTGGCAGAATAACATATCTCTCTCGAGCTGCAGGATTCTGGCTTTCGTCGTACGAACGAACACATCACGGACAAGATTATTTCAAAATACATAATAGCTTGGCGAATATAAACGAAAACAGCCACATGAACATAAACTGGATCAACTGGATTTGAATATTAAAGTGACCACATTTACCACTTGTTTCTGTCTTCAATTTTAATCTATATAAAAAAGGAAACTCATTCGACTTGGCTGCTTTTTTAATGTGTGCGTATTTATTTATTTATCTTTTTATACATTTTGTATAATTTCATAGTTTGTGTATTACAATTATAAAAACAAAAATAAAATTAGCCACTCACATAGAAATAGCTTAGGCCTTAACCTTTTTCTGACAGTTTTAGGGATTTTTAGAAATCCTAAAAAAACCTTATTTGTGCTGCAAATAATAATTTCAAACTCATTTGATACTGACCTATGACATCCTGTGACATTATATTTATTTTAATTTACATAATCTCATAGATGTAACAGTAAATCTGTTCAGCTCACAGATCAATACTAAGCTGTAATGCAAGCAGAACTTTCACAAATGCTTATGACTCATTTAAAGGATTTGATAACACTGTAAAATAATGTCTAATTTGTTAACATTAGCAAATGCATTGATAACACTTTATAATAACTGCACTCGTTAGTAAATAGTCAGTTCATGCTTTATAAAGCCTTGTCCCAATATTAATAGTCAGGAGTAAGCAGTTCATAAATACAGCTATAAATAGCTTGTCCTTGGTTTATAAGCACATTTATTAAAAAGGAGAGTAAAGGGTCAGTTATCTTCCTATGAAAAATAAAAGATAAAAATAAACAAACAACAACACAGATTGATACAGAACTCAGAAATTTTATTGTGGATTTATGATAAAATCAGCCTGTAAATGAATTCATACTCCTCCTCATACTACTCCATACTCCTTTTTCAACATGATGCCAATATACTGAGATGTTAAATTGTGAATGGGTTTAGGATAGCTTAAATGGTGTTGCCTTAGAGATTTATTAAAGTAACATAAAAAATACAATAATTATTTTACTATATCTTTAAAATGTTTCATTCTAACTCTTCATAATTTTTTATATAAGTAGAAGTCCTCATTTGAAGGAAGCACAGTAAGTTTCATAGCTTTATCATTTTCAAGAGCCAGCATAAAATTAAAACTATCATAACTTATAAATCAAGCTTGCAATTCTTAGTACCAATAATGGCCACCAGAGGGAGCTATAGGATTACTTTTAAATAATTATTGTAGAAACGAGTATGATTTAAATCATTTATAGAAATCTTTCAAATAAAATAATATGTATTTTAGGAATTTTACTGATAAAATGACCCTCACTTAATTAGAATAACAAGCTGAAGTATTGTGAAGTGTATATTAAGAATAATTCTTTATAGGCTTTATGGACAGATACGTTTTGAGTGACTCTTGAAGGTTCAGCACCACATCCTCTTTTACCACTGTTTAAAGAATTTATCTTACAGAACAGATGCGAATGAATTTTGGATAGCTTGAATGGTTTTGTCGTGGTGAATTTTTGAAATAATAGTAAAAAAGGAACCAGTAAATGTCTTTTTATTTTTTTAAAGTGCAGCTTCTAAACACTTAAAAAAAATGTACACATAGAAGACAAGTCATTCTGAGGCATATTTCCTCAGAATGACTGGTCTCATGACAATAGTTTCATGACTATACAACACTATATGGATGATAGAAAATTAAAAAACTATCATACATCTGATGTCACTCAGTCCCACTGTCACTGTGGGTAATGTGTGTGTGTGTGTGTGTGTGTTAAGTGAATTAGGTGTGAAACTATCAGGGAGCATTTAGTCTCCAGCGCCAACATTTTACAGAACTGCCACTTTCCTGGAGTCTCCAGAATTACTCGGTGTCAGGCACTGAGAGACTTAAGATTCCAAAAAATGATTTAATTAGAATACCATGAAGTATTGTGAAATACTATATATTAAGGCTTTATATATAGGCTTAATAAACAGATTAGAGTGACTCGTGAAGGACCAGCACCACCTCCTCTTGTTCGATGGTTTGAGGAATATATCTTCCAGAATCCAGGATTAAAATTTAGGAGCTCATTTTTATTCCACCTCCTTTCCTGAAAGTCTGTCTTGCAGAATTGACTAAAATTTTATCTTCACATTAATTCCTAATTATTTTGCAATTCTTTTTGTCTGTTCTTCTTGACCTGTTTTTCTCTTCCAGCTTTCCTGGACTATTGTATAGCACTCATAAATGATTAAATAAAAAATAATGGTAGTTATTAAGATTGATATGGTTTGGAATTGGTAAAATGTGCTTGGAAAAAAATCACAATAAAACAATGTTTTAATGTTTAAGTTTGGAATATTAACTGACATGAATGAATGCTATATAAATATTGTTCATGTTAACATAATGTTTATAAATGGAATCTTATTGTAAAGTGTTACTAAAGTTTTATATATATATATATATATATATATATATATATATATATATATATATATATATATATATATATATATATATATATATATTGTTCTGTGAATGTGATTTTAAAGTCTAGATGATTCGGATTAACCCTTTAACTGCCATATCCTTTAAAACCTCACTGCCAGAGGGATATTGTGAATGCATTTGCCCGCTGGGCACAGTTTACCTGATGCCACCGGGGTGGCGATGGCATTGGTGGCTTGAGCCCGCCATCGCTGCTTGCAGCTATATTTATTATTATTATTCTTCTTCTCCAAAATGAATCGCATTTTTGAGGGCCTAAACATGCTCGAAAAGTCATGAAACTTTGCACACACCTCAGAACTGGCGAAAATTTACGTCTGATATGGGTTTCAGAAGTGGGTGTGGCAAAATGGCTCAACAGCGCCACCTATACACGTTCAACGGTGTGCGCCTCGAGCTACGTTTCATGTACATGTATGAAAATTGGTATACACATGTAACTCTCCAATACCTACAAAAAAGTCTCTTGGAGCAAAATCCGAAACCCAACAGGAAGTCGGTTATTACTAATATTATGAGCAAATTTTGTGTCATTTTTGTCATTTCCATGCGTTGTATTTTAACGAACTCCTCCTAGAGATTCATTCAGATCAACACCAAATTTGGTATGCCTAATCTGAAGGCCTTTGCGATGTTAAATTGCGAAGCTTTTGAGTTTTCATTAATGGGCGTGTCCGTGGTGGCCTGGAGAATTTCGATGATTCGCCATGAAACAGGAAGTTGCTATAACTCAGACATACAATGACCAATCTGCCCCAAACTTCACATGTTTGATGAGACTCCTGACCTGAACAGATTGACATGCCCATATTCAGTTATAGTCATAGCGCCACCTATTGGCAACAGGAAGTGACATATTTTACACTGCGCTGAACTACTCCTAGAAATTTTATGACATCAACGTATTTTTTGTGGTCAGTCTAATCTAAAGACCTGTGCGATGTTAAGTTGTGAAGATCTTGAGTTTTTGTTAAAAGGCGTGTCCATGGCGCCGTCACGAAGTTCGATGTCTCGCCATGGGAATAAAAGATGTTATAACTCAGGCATAAAATGTCCGATCTTCCCCAAACTTCACATGTGTGATAAGAGTCCTGGCCTGAACACATCTGAAGGCCAAAATTCCATCAGGTGTGGCAAAATGGCTCGATAGCGCCACCTATACACTTTCAACAGAGTGCGCCTCGAGCTATGTTTCACGTACATGTACAAAAATCGGTATACACATGTAACACAGCAATACCTACAAAAAAGTCTCTTGGTACGAAATCCGAATCTCAACAGGAAGTCGTTTTTTTAGAATTTTCTCAGCAAAACTGGCGTTGTTTTTGCCATTTTCAGGGGTTGTACTTTAACGAACTCCTCCTAGAGATTTATTCAGATCAACACCAAACCTGGTCAGTGTAATCTTAAGCCCTTTGCGATGTTAAATTGCGAAGATCTTTAGATTTCGTTAAAGGGCGTGTCCATGGTGGCCTGACAAATTTTGATGTTTCGCCATGAAAAAGGAAGTTGCTGTAACTCAGACATACAATGTCCAATCTGCCCCAAACTTCACATGTTAGATAAAACTTCTGCCCTTAACAGATCTACATGCCCACATTCAGTTATAGTCATAGCGCCACCTATTGGCAACAGGAAGTGACATGTTTTACGCTGCGACAAACTACTCCTTTTATTTTTTTGAGATTAACATATATTTTGTGGTCAGTCTAATCTAAATGCCTGTGCAATGTTAACTTTTGGAGATCTTGAGTTTTTGTTAAAGGGCGTTTCCATGGCGCCATGACAAAATTTGATATCTTGCCACAGCAAGAGAAGTTGTTTTAACTCAAGTATAAAATGTTCAGTCTTCCCCAAACTTCACATGTTCGATAAGAGTCCTGGCCTGAACACATCTGAAGGCCAATATTCCATTATAATGATAGCGCCACCTGCTGGCAACGGTAAGATTGGCACATATATGGGATATACTTTGATATATTCCACTTATATGTAGGACATTAAATGCATATTTCTCAACGTTCACCTTTTTACTAAAGCCACACGATGGCGGTGAGCCCAGGTGCGAGGGCCCGTTCATCGCTGCTTGCAGCTTTAATCACACATTATATCTGGCCCAAGATGATTGGTTCATGTTGCATACAGAGCCAATCAGCTTGCTGCTTTACATTTGAATGGCTAGTTAGCATCCACTGGAGCATAGAACACTTACAGAGTTCATCTGAAACCCTCCACCTTCCCCAGCTCCACCTGTACAGATCTGCTTCGAGTTATGTATGCTACTTGTGCAACAGCAGTATGCTCACAGCACCATATCTGTGCATGTAATAGCAGTATCAAGTTCTTGTACTTGTGTTGTAGCGGTAATCTACAACAACAGCAATAACCAACAGCAGCAGCATAGCAGATCTATTCCACCAAGACCAAATACATTAGCATTGTCATGATACAACTGCATTTTTGATCAAACAGATGCAGACTTGGTGTGCATTAAAGACTTCCTTCAAAAACATAAAAAAATCTTAACAACCTGAAACATTTCAATGGTTGTGTATTAGAACAGTGAAGAAGTTTGCAAAAAAAATCCATAGAAACACAAAAATGCATGCAGATGAAAAACATTACATAACTGAGATCAATATCATCTTTAATTATTGATCACATCAAAACCCAATGACATTAAGGCCTGCATTAGATTGATTCACACAAAATCGATATTTGATTTATAAAGATGAAGGCACTCTGGTGAATGTCTAATGCAGAACCTACATTAAAAAGTCAAATCCTTAAATACTTTTCCATTCTTCAAAAAAGGCAATGACTTGGGTATCTAAAAAGACTTCATTTTTGGGATCTATGCCTTGTGACAACAGGGGTCTGAGTAAAAGTTTGGATCCAGAATAAGGGTCTTGTTTAATATAATCTTGCTGTAAAATAACTTGAAAATACATTTGATATGCAGCCTGGATTTATTACATGAGTAAAAGAAACTTCTCATTACTTGCCAAAGACCCATTCACTTCCTGTTCAAGATAAGATTAGTTGATGTTGCATTCAAAATAGTTGGAAAAAACCCAGCACCTGAAATAAAACGCACTGGACAGCACTGATCTGCCCATCTGTATAACATTATTCCATGAGAAACTCTCTCTCCCACACACACACACACACACACACACACACACATTGAGCTTAACAAAGTGCACAATGTACAGTGTTTTGATGAACTACTTTATCAGGAATGCAATGTTTCCATAACACCCTTTCCAGGTGCCGTTACAATGTCGTCTGTAAATACAGGAAATACAGTAAGAGTACAGGTGTTTAAAACACTTCATGAGAAGCAATGTTGGCCTATAATCAGCCTGAATTGCCTTGCATCCCATGTGACCTTAATTTGTCACAGTTGGGTGAAAGTACCAGGGCCGAAACATTGCTGCGTTCGTGAATTTGACACACTGTGACCCCTAGAAAATTTGATAAAAACTATGAACACAAAATACAATTCACACTTCAACATTCATCCAAAACCTGCACTCTCTCCATAACCCTGTGCGATGAGCTTCTTCTAGATCTGTCTTCTCCTTGCTTTATTTCTCTTCTCCATTACTGCGGATCTTGTATCTCTCCAGGAACTCGGCGTGCTTCTGTCTCAAGATCTCCTGCTGCTTCTTGAAGCCATTCACTCTGAGGAAAATCCGAAAACAGCATGATCAAATAAAATTTTAACAATTTCTGAAGAAAATCTGAGTGTGCTATTCCACGCAAAACTCACTGTCATTTTGCAAGATCAAAGTCTTGAGGGAACTGCAGAAGGTTGATGTATAGCTAATAATTATAACTCGTGGCCTAGTGGTAAGAGAGATTGACTCCCAAACCTAAGGTTGTGGGTTCGAGTCTCGGACTTGCAATACCACGACTGAGGTGCCCTTGAACAAGGCACCGAACCCCTTACTGCTCCACCGGGCACTGCTCTGTGTGTGTGTGTGTGTTCACTGCTGTGTATGCACACTTTAGATGGGTTAAATGCAGAGCATGAAATCTGAGTATGGGTCACCATACTTGGCTGTATGTCACGTCACTTTCATTTCAAATGTAAAATTTAAATAAACAGGGCTGCACGATAATCATGATCTAGCTTAGTGCAATTATGAATCAAAGGCTGTAGTCTGATGTGCTGTGTGCTTCACAGTCAAGCGCAGAACTGTGTTCAGTGCACTTACGAGCAATTACTTATCAAGTGTTTTCAGCATCTCAGAGTTCACTCCATCTCTGAATGTTCTGAGAGTTTAACGTTCATTGGGAAAGGCAACATGCAATAGGTTTCCTTTATTTACACATTTGCAAGAATATAATCTAACGCACAGCTAGCCATAGGTTATCCCTTACAATGAGAATGTAATATTGACTATCTTGACTTGATTTAAGTGTATTGCCACATCAGCTTCACAGGCTATTTCATGGCAAACAAAGATTATACATTCGATAAACAAAACAGTAGTATGCAATGCAAAATACAAAAATTAAATACATTTTAATTAATATTAACATTGACTGATAAACTATCAATTAAAAAGACTTACTTGTCCAAAGTCTGATGTTATAATATGTTATAATATTCCAGTCCCACAATACAGTGCTATCATGCAATTAACGATTATCCTAAAAACCTTCTCTTTTTTTGTTTGCCTCAAAATGTTCTGCCTTTATCAAAAAGCAGATGCTTTTTATCCAAAGTGACTTACTGACTACATTTACCTTTAGCTGTCAAATAACATGAGATGAATCTATAATCATCTTATGTTATCTCGTTTACATGTTCATTTATTAATTATAATTGATCCTCTACCGGTTTCAAATGCTGCAGCTTTTGTATTTAAAACCTCTGATGTGCCTCCTGAGGCGACATGTGTAACTTCAAAGCGTTCCCCACCTGGCTCTTTCTTTGGATGTGTTGTAGATCTCATTGATGACTCTATCCTTCTCATCCATGAAGTTATTATGGACCTCTTCCAATTTCCTGCATGACAGACCAGCCCAGGGGTCAAAGGTGAACAGATTTACTGCCAACATATATATTTGGAGGGGTGAACAGACATCCACGATGTGCCCACATAACTTTAGGGTCGCATTTAAAAGGGCACATGGGCACTCACAGGCAATAAAACATTTGTTCATCTTTCAAAACATATTAAGTGCACTTCTGCTACGCGTCAAGCAAACAGTGTCTGTTTACAGAAGATACTTAATCTCAATCTCCTGAATTCAAGGTGTAAAAACATTTAGCTGATACTGGAAAGAATAACTAAACATCAGGGATTATGGGAAACCAGTGAACATGCTCTACTGGGGTTTGTCTGGCGCTGAGACAGACGAAATGCATTTCAAAAACAAAACATCATTATCACGTACTCATCAGAAAACCGACGCAGGAACAAAAGAAAACATTTTGCACTGTGTTTCATACAAACAGTTGCAAAACACTCACTTATCAGCGCCGCATCATTCATAGTGTTGAAAAATATTATGATGGATTGCTGTGCATGTTGATGTCAATACTATGAATTAAAGCTTACCTGAACCCAAAGTAATGCACGGAGAGACTAAGTACCATGGTTAGCACGCAGTAGCCCACCAAACGCATGTTACGTTTCTTGCTCTTTTCCCGCTCCTCAGCCGTGTTCTCCTGAGGCTGGGCCTGTCTGAACTGCTCCCAGTAACGCATGCTCTCTGCAGCCTCCGCACTGACAAACAGAGACACAACGCTACAATTTCAGACACTGGACCATAATCTTTTGCAACATGATACTTAAAAATAAATATCTCCAGTTTTAGTATCAATCCTATAAAAGAACCATTTAGATTCCAAAAAAAACCCCTTTCTTTTAAGAACATTTCTTAAGAGAACTTAGTGTAAAAACAAAGATTCCACGTTTCTTTTTTTTTCAAGGCCACGGGTTTCTACAGTATATGCCAATATTTTAACTTTCATGTTAATATAAGATGCCCACTTATATTAATTCAGTAAGATCCCATTTAATAACATCAGGTTGGTTGATGATGGAGTTAACAGTCACCTGGGGCTGTTGGGGGAGCTGGACGATCTGAAGGCCGGACCTGCAGTGTACTGGTACCTCTGCCTGAGGTCATAATCTTGCCTGGACCCTTCTCTGCTCAGCACCCTGTACGCCTCGTTCAGCTGCACAAACTGACTGTGAAGACCAGGATTGGATGGGTCACTGTCAGGGTGCAACTGAAGATGAGAAGACGTACATGTTTGTTCATATCAAACCAATGACATTACACTTGTATATACATTTATCAATTTACATAATTCGAAGAACATGAACTGCACCTGCACAAACATATTTAGTATCCTTAATGAATTGTATTCATAAAAATATCAGATTAACGCACGTCTAACGCACGTCTCATATTTAGTGAATGGAAGACAAGCCTCATCTTTATGACCTTTCCACTCTCACTTGTTCTGTGAGTCACATCACTCATAAAGCTCTTATCTGCTTCTGACTCGGAAACAAAGCGCCCATATCCTCGGTTGTACCCTCATCTCCTGTCATACACACAAGCATGTAGTGCTTCTATCTTGCCGTCACTCTGCCTCCTTCATCTGTAAACAGATGTTTCTCACTCTCTTTCTCTCTGCATAATTGGCTCACAACTTTCGCGTTACCCTTGAAGCTCTTTCACCAACATATTTAATTGCTTCAATTTGTGGCATGTTGACAAATTATCAAACAAAACACATGTCCCTAGTAAACTCAACAACTAAACAAATAGGATAAAATTCAAGAATAAGTGCCAAAAATTGAAGATAACAGACAAGTCTCTCTGTCACAATCGAACAGCTCCCTCTAGGGGTGAGGAGGTGTATATCTAGGCATAATTTTTGTACAACCATACAGTATTGTTGGAATCAGGCTACTCTTTTTTTTTTTTTTTTACCACTAAGGATAAACTATGCATTAGAGAAGAAATTCTAAGGATCTGTTAATTTTTTTTTTTTTTTTACAAATTAAACTAATGCAAATTGCAAAATGCATCCATATTATTAACTCCTCTTCCATTGTCAAAGCATATAGATGACGAAATAAAATAAAATTGTAAAATATCTATAAAAAAATAACTATAACTACAATAATAATTATAAAAATGTCTACACTGGTGGACAATAATGTTATGGTTAATATAAGTGATAATAACACTAGACCCTATAACCAAAATCACTCTAAAATAACAGACAAATCACTAGAAATGAACCTTTTTGGATTTGTCAAAAAATGCATTCTTAATTTGCTCCAACGTAGCATCTGGTTTCACCCCGAGAAGTTCATAGTAGTTGGTTGATGATCTATAAACAGAAGAAAAAAGAGGCAATGAAAACAAATAATTTCTTAATGCTGTCTTAATGAAGACAAGATTACAAAAACTACATTAATATCCGCAGCCAAATCTCATAATCTCATGGCCTTGATGATAATTTACAAAATAATGTTACCTAAACATGATTGCAAAGATCTTTTTTATATATTTTATACAGTGGCAAAAATGAGCTTTCATAACGTATAGTATTGTTATACTAGAAAACATAGAGACTCAAGTTTGTTTGAAGCATTTGAGCTAAACCATTTTGGTTTTGGAAGCTCCATGTATTGTTATTGCTGAAATGAAAATGTTTCATCTGTATTCAAGAGATAATTAAAATTTGGTCATGCATACCTGTGCGCAGTACAGAGTGAGAACAGCCGCTGAGAACTTTTACAGAACCACAAACAACTTTGACAGAGACGAAGATGAGCCTCCAACAGCATGATGCTCCCGTAGAAATAAACTATAACATAGATGAGAATCTAAAGAAGGGTTGAGATAAAGGGGATTAATATGGGAATAAACATTAGTTTTCTGGATGTTTTGTTTTAGATTTTGCTGCAGTTCCAGCATGTAAAATGCATCCTGTGTTTTGTTGCAGTTTCAGCATGTTGAATGGGTACGGTTTAGGTCAGGTGTTATCGTGTTGTGTTTAAGTTTTAGCGCGCTGAATGCATATTGTATTTAGATGAAACTTTATCACGTTGAATGCATTCTGTGATCGGAGGAAGCTTTATCGTGTTCAATGCATGTTGTTTTAGCTTAAAGCTTCATCATGCCGAATGCACATTTTGTTTGAGTAAGGTTTTAACATGATGAATGCATGTTTTGTTTGACTGAGGCTTTACATGTTGAATGCATGTTATGTTTTGGTGCGACTACATACTGCTCAGCGGGATCCCATTCAAATGCAGTCGGTCAGCAGCTCTGCAGGAGATCCTGAATGGACAAAAGAGATCACACACACACACACACACACACACACACACACACACACACACACACACACAGTTGATATAATAGTATAGGTCACTCTTTGACATCTGAAGTTCTTGAATTGATCTAATTATTAATCTAATCACTACAATCTAAACCCTATAGACGAATTACTATGTTTTTACATTATTAATCAACGTAACGTTAGATTTAACAGGATCTTACATTGTGTGAACAAAAAAGGAGCACATACACACCAGTTCCCATCCAAACATCTACATTAACGAAACACCACAAACCGGGACAACTGTCCCAACAGGAATCGATGAAAAAATCTAGAGAGCTGATAACTAGACCGTGCTTTTGGGCGCAAAACACGGCCGTTTCGGACAACTGAGCCCCAAAAATGCTGTCTATGTAGTCAGCACACTAGGTTTAAGGCACAGCCAGTGAAACAAATTAGACGGGAACGTTAGCTAATGTTGTTGTTCATTCATAAACTAAAGTGCATTTCCATGCCAAACAGGACACGCCTGATAAATTAAATGTCTTGTAGCAAAGACTGTAGAATTTAACGTACCCTAAAAGGACTTTGGTAACGTTAGCGTTTTATCAGTTTAACTTATGTGACACAATACACTTACCAGTCGACTGCTATTAGCTTAGCTGCAATGCTAAAAACAACAACAACAAAGTTAAAGGAAGCGTGTAGCTTAGCACACAAACATTCATCTAACGCGTTGTAAATCTCACCAATGAGACATAAATCAGCGGATTAAACACAAATACCAGCGTCACCTTCATTCACGGACACGCGCAGGTCTTGCTGCTTTCATAACGCTTCACCGGCGCGGTTACATAAAAGTGTTTCTATCAGACATACAGCAGCTGTTTACCTATTGTCAATGGGTAACCCTTTATTTACATTAATTATATAATGATATCGCTACAGTACAATTGTACATTTCGGAGAGAACTAGATGCATTGATATTAATATTAATAATTATTTAACATAATAATTCACTGCAGAATTCACTTATTATTTATTGGTTGCTGTTCTTCACTGTTATTCTATAGTAATAAGTGAAAATTCACTTATTTATTGGTCACAGATTCCAGTTGGACTTTTTGACAGCATAAAATAAAATAAGGCCTTTTTTGGACGTTTATGTTTTTAAGAGAAATAGTGGGAGTAATTTAAGAATAAATAGCATCTAAAATAGACATTCACTGTTTTAGTATTGTTTACTTGTCAGTCAGATCAGCATCACACATGAACATGCATCATATTCATTCATTAATTCATTCATTGATATGTCCGGTAAAACAAAAGGCATTTATTTTTTGTACAATTCAGAAAACAAGAACGAAAGGATCCATATAGTTTGCTTTGAAGAAAATCGAAAATCTTTGCAAAGACTAATCTTAGCAATTCTGTCATTGGTCTTGATATGAAGAAAGGCTCTCCCCCTTTAAAAAAAAAAAAAAAAAAAGAAAATGGTCATGGTGATACATGAAATATAATCAATAAATTATAGCAGGTAAATGCAATATTGACCTCAGAGAAAGAAGGGAAGTGATGATGGAGAATGTAGGCGGCTCTGACACGTTGCTCTCCTTCACTGTTATACTGAATGGCTTCCAGGAGAGGAACACCATTTAACCTTGTAAACTCCTCCACCACCTGATAAAAAAAGGAATACTTACATTAAATTTGCTTGTTGAGTCATTTTACAAAGATCAATATAGAATGTTTTTAAGTGCAGGGTTATTATCGTTAACTAAAATTAAAACAACATTTTTTGTTTTTAAGTAAACTTAATAAAAATATTAAATTTAAGTTTTAGGCTCTTAAGTAAAATTTTATAAAAATGACCAAAAATTACTAAAAGTTTCAAAATAAAATGAAATTGGAAAATAATTCAAATGAAAACTCAATTTGTTTTGTATCACAATACTATTTGCAGCGAGAGTGGATTCTTGATGATCTCCTTCACCTGTGGGCTGCTGGACACCAGCATGTACAGCACGTCCAGGCTCAGGGTGACCACCTCTGGCTCGGCCATCTTGAGTGTGGCACACAGGGCGGTCAGCAGCCCCGCTTGAGTCAAACCAACACTGTATTCTGTGCCATGATGGGCAATATTACCCAGAACTCTCAGTGCCTTGTACAAACAACAATAATTGTGTGAGAACTAAAATTGATCTGAAAGAAAAATATTTGAGAACATTTTAAATGTCTATACTGTCACTTTTAATTGATTTCAAATATTCTTTTATTTTACAAATAAACTTGAACAGGAAAGTACATTATTCTCAAACATATTTCCGGTATGTCTTGGATTCAGTACTTTAATATGGGTCAGTGTAAGATCATACACCTCATAGAGGGTCGCAGCCCAAAAATGTAGATGTGTTAGACTGATGTAGTAATATGCATGCTGGTTCCTCACCATTAAGTTCATTCCTTTAGAAAAAGACAGAAACTGGATTAATATGGGAGCCATATTAAGAAGCAGCAGGCCAGAGCAGAACCCACTGGAGCCAGCTGAAAAGACATAAGAATGGCGTTTTCTCCAATAAACACATTCATTTCCGTTTGAGCTTTAATTGGGATGAATAATTGGGGTGCTAATCAAATTGAGCACATGAATGCTGAGGTCCTGCTCACCGGTGAGGTTGTTGAGCGCCCACAGACTCTCTCTGCACAGAGCAGGATGAGGGTGAAGGTAAGCCTGACTAAAAACACAGAGCGCGGCGAGGAGACGAGTGTCCTCTGGCATTACATCACCTCCACTGACCAGCAGGTTACCAAGGCAACGCAGAAGAGGCCAAATGAGCTGCACAGCACAAACAAGTGTCACAGTCCAGAAGAAATCAGGTAAAAGCAGTTTTTAGAGGATGAGAGAACCATAATAACCACATGATCATTCTGCTGATGAATTGCATTGGCATCAATTCCATAATTCCAATAGAGGTTTCCTTAGTTATAAAAATTCTATATCAATTTGTATTTAAATATATCAAGTATTGAACTTAATATATGTGTGTGTGTGTCTGTGTGTGTGTGTGTGTGTGTGTGTGTATATATATATATATATATATATATATTATAGTGCAGTCAAAATAAAAGTTCTTGTTTACATGATATGTGTGTATACTGTGTATTTATTATGTAGATATAAATACAAACGCATGCATGTATGTAAGAAAAACATTTTATGTTTATATATTAAATATATAATATAAAATATAAATATATCAATGTAAAAACTAATTTTAAATTATATACTGTATGTGTGTGTATTTACATACATAATAAATATACACAGTACACATACATATATTATGTAAATAAAAACTTTTATTTTGGATGGGATTAATCATTTGACTGTACTGATATATGTCAAAATTATTTATTATTTTATATCTTTAATCATTTATATGCAACATTTTCTGCATCAATTTAAAGATTAAATATGACTTGTTTTTGTGAAACTCAAATAAAATTGTGTAATAGTAAACACTGATTATAAAAGCATTGATAACTGAATTATATAAAGGTGGTGTTTCTATTCAGTGAACACAGTAATTTTAAATTACTCTCATTTTAGGCCAGATGTGCAGTACGTGCTGTGGGTATAAAAATGACTTACCAACTCTAGTCCCCCCTCCAGGTTTCCTTGAGCAACAGCGCCTCCTAGTGTTATCAGAACAGCACTGCACTGAGAGAGGGCGCCTTGAGCGATCAGCATCGAGTTATCCAGATTACTGCAACCACAACATCATATCACAGCTCAACTGATGTTTTACTCGCGAGCCTCTTTCTGTTCCAGATAGAGATTGAAAGAGAATTCATGCCATCTGCCTCTAAACAGGGTTTAGCACAACTCTCCATTACTCTGTAAGTAAGTTTTATAAAAGGAGAAAAGAACACACCTGCTGACTAAATAGTGCAAACACCATGTACACTCAATCGCCGGCCCGTAACCAAACTCAGGATCTGGAGTCAACCCTGAGATCACATGAAGGACTATTCCTGAAGCCATGACTGCCCTGGAGTTTCAAATATAAAACAAGGACAGAAACATTTGTGATGAATATCTTAATACTTTTCATTAGCAGTTACTATATATAGCTAGCTATAGCAATTTTAGTGTGCCAAGACCTTAGTTCTTTTTGTCACAAATACTACAAATAAACATAAATTAAAAAGTCACTTACGGGGTGATTTTTTCAGTCGCGTCTTTGGCCTGTAGCAGCTGAGACAAAGTGAAGCCAACTGCCTCCACAACGGCCAGATTATACCTCTGATTCTAGAACAGAAAAAAACTCTATTTCATGATCTCAAGAACTTGTCCAAGTCACATTTCAACCCAAATTTAAAAGAAAGAAAAGAAAAAAAAAGAAATAATATTTCGCTAATATTAGATTAGATAAAAATAAAAAGGAAAATTTTACTCTTACACTAATGAGAATCACCTCTGAGAATAATAAGAACAAAAAATACACAAAAGTTGTATGTCTGGATGTGTCATTTAATTTATCTTTTTAAGAAATAATATTTTGCGTAAAGATTTTTTTTTTACTTTAATTTATTTCCTTTTTTGCATCATCCCATTATTATTTATTGCATTTTTTTTTTTTTGCATTGCATGGCAGTTAAACACACTACATACACACACAAATCCCAATTACTGTAATATGAAAAATTTAAATCATGAAATATTTTACTCTTACAGTAATGGGAATTTCCATAACAAAATTTCTACAAAATTAATATGTCTGGATGTGTTATGGTAATTAAATTAAAAATAAATTAATAAATACAAATTTTAAAAGTTTTTTGTTGTTACTGTTGCATTGTGACATTATTTATTTATTTTTGCATTACATGACAGTTAAACATACTCACCTTCCCCCAAATTCCCATTACGGTGATAAGAAAAATGTAATAAAATAATGAAAAAAGTTACTCTTACAGTACTGAGAAACACCACTGATATTAATAACGAGAACAAGTATTACTGAATGGGTGAATGTGCACATAATTATCAGTTGTCCAAAAACCTTTCCTCTTTGCAAAAAAAAATATCGTCTCTTTCTTTTGAGTTAGGATGAAATATAACCCATAATTATTTTTTGTGTGAGTCTCAGCATTTGAGAATGCATTCAGAGATGGAATAACATTATCAGTATATATGCTAAGACTTCATTTAAAGTCAATCATAAGAGTTAAAAAAATATATATAGTTTACTATTAGTAACCTAAATGGTCTTACATGAATGCAATTTGCAAGTGCAGGAACTATTCCCTGAGCTAGAAGTTTCTCTCTAACCACAGCGCTATCAGGACACAGATTTCCCAGTGTGTATAAAGAAAGCTCCTAAAGGAAAAGACAACAGAGACAAGTTCATGAGGACTGATCGATTACATGCCTTTGAAACTGACTTCAAAGTGGTAACCCACTGACCGTTAGCTTGGTGCTCTGACCGGAAAGGTAAGTGAGGAGGTAGGGGCCAGCAGGCAGACAGGCCTGACCTACACTGGGGTGCGTGGACTGAGACAGCGCATGCAGACAGCGTGCCGCTTCCAGCTGACACTGAGCGTTGTGAGAGCTGAGCTGTCCAATCAACATGTGCATGCTGTTCTCGCATCTGAAGAAAAAAACAGGCTATGCATTAGTAAATACAATATCTTATCCATATATGTCTTTGGAATAATGTTCTTTTTTAATGTTTTTGAAATTCACATATTACTATCATAAGTAAATACATATGATAAAATATGTTAAATGGGAATAGATAATATAAATTATATTTAGCTATATTATCTTTACTATATAAGATAATTAATAAGGATAATAAATTTAGTGCTTATATTCAATGTTGATAAAAAATGTGCAAATGTGACATTTTATTCATGACAATTAAGCACAATGGCAAAAAACTAAATAAAAATAACTACTGTTAAAGAAAATAAAAGAAGCTTGCAACATGTAAAGTTTTTCCTGTTTAGTTTAGGGCTGAAATATGTTTTGTGAAATTTACTCCTACACAATAAAATATAAATCGTAGACCTCCTGAAATAAAGGAAGCGAGTTTATTTATATAGCACATTTCATACCCAAAGGTAATTCAAGGTGCTTAGCATAAATATTTTCTTACAAATAATAATTAAATAATCATAAAAGATGACTAAGAAATGCAACTAACAATACAATTTAAATACTAAACAATTATAATGAAAATGTATAAAAAATTTATTAATTTAAAACAAATGAGATGAAAAGAGATGTATAAGCAACATGATGCAGTGCATCAAATAATATAAACTGTGTTGGTATCGAAGTCCTACTTAATGAAAGCGAGTTGGCTTTCTGGGTTTCTTAGTGCTTTTCGTAGAGATGCGAGACGAGTTGCTTTCTCCTCACCCCCAGACTGGACTCCACGTATCATCTCTCTGACCTGATGTTATACACACAGCACACATGCTTCAGAAGTCATAAGCAATATGTATTTATAGTTTGCTAAGAATGGGATCCTTCCTTACCCCCATATGCAGTATATAGTACAAAAATGATCCTAAGCATTTCTCTTTGGAGACTGACCTGTTCAGGTGACAGAGGGATGGAGCCAGTCTCCATGGAGTCTTCCTCCTCCTCTTCCTCATCCTGCAGGAGTCTCTTACTGACGAGCTGTCTGTCTCTCCGTGCCTGTCTAAGAGCTAGGAGTAGATGAATACATACATAACATATATCATTTTGCCTACATTAATAAATTACAAAGGTACATAAAAATCAACAAAACTGAGAGATGAAACACACTTTTCTCAAACTCTCTCCTCTTGTGTTTGAACTCCTCCAAATTAATGGCAGATCCACTTGCTTTGTGACGGAGTGTTTTCAGTCTCCACATCTTTAAGATGATTGTTCACTGCATCCAAATTAAAACTTGTGCCCTGATTATCGTATTTGTTAAACGTCTATCTGTTTCTCTCACCACATATTCTAACGTGGCTTGTTGTGGTTGTTTTAAAAATTGTGAACCGTGATATGAGATTTCAAAATAAAAGACCCGCTAAAGATATCCTATTATTATTATTATTATTATTATTATTATTATTATTATTATTATTATTATTATTATTATTAATAATAATATTATTATTAATAATAAACTATTTAAACAGCTCAGTTATAGACAATTTACTGTTAACAATCATTTCACCCTCAACTGTATTCGTGTGGCTTTTATTTTGTAATCTAGGTGCAGCCCTCGCGTTTCGCTTCACACTTATTTGAGGAAGAATCGAGTAAACGCTAGCAAGTCATCTCGATGCCATTAGTAAATAAACTTAAGAGTACATCCAGAGTTTCATATACAGTTTCTAGGTAGGTGACTATGGCAAATTTGCACTTTTACTGTTTAAATAAATCTAGACATTCGGGGTTTTTATTTGTCCAGACCAACACAGCATGAAGACCACATGTTTGTATGTCATGATGTAATTTTGTAAACAGTAACGTACAGTTAACTTACGTAGTCGTATGTCAAATGACTTGCTTTTTCGAATACATTATACAATACGTTTATAATGGTCATGCTACACTGGCCACTGGTTTCCTATTATGTATATTATAGCTAGGTGCTAAGATGTGGTATGTCTGCATGTTGATGCATTTAAAATATTCATAAAAAAATGTTGATGGTATATCAAAACGTAATTGTGTTTCCCTGAGGGACGCTTGCTTTATTCTTTTGGAGTTCACATGCGTTTTCACCATAGATTGTGTAAAAAACAGGGTTTTTACACATGCTTGCCTCCATTTCTCAAACAAAAATATGTATCTTTATTCAGGTGACAGAATCGCCAGAGGTTTATTTCCACCATGTCAAAGGCAACCAAACGCAAGCACGTAGTCAAAGAAGTTCTGGAGGACTATGTCACACCCACTGAAGACCAGCATATCATGAGGGTAGGGTACAATTACAGTTTTTGGGATCTGTAAGTCTTTGAGAACTCTATATACTCATTGATACCAATAATTCTACACCTCCTTCACATCACAGGTCTCAGGAAGTAATGGTAATAACCTCCATGAAGCTGTGAGTGACAGCGGTGAGCGCTTCCTCGTCAGTATGCCTACTAAATACCGCAAGAACATCTGGATCAAACGAGGTGAGTTTGTTTTACCTTTCATGGATATATAACGATTCTGTTCTTAAAGACACTAAAAGGTTTTCATGGTCTTTTTGTTTGTTAGGAGACTTTGTCATTGTTGATCCCATTAAAGAAGGAGGGAAGGTGAAAGGAGAAATAAGCTTCATACTTTACAGGGACCATATTCAGTACCTGAGAAAACTAGGTGTCTGGTAAGGCCATGACTTTTTTTATTTTATTTATCTGAATTGAATATTTGACACCCCCAAGTTGTTCCAAACCTGTATGAGTGCATTTCTTCCTTTGAAGACAAAAGAAGATGTTTTGAAAAATACTGTGGAAGAAGTCCATGGGGACCAGAAACATTTTGGTTACCAGCATTCTTCAAAATATCTTTTTATGTTCCACAGAAGAAAGAAACAGGTTGAGGGCGAGTAAATGATCATATTTTTGTGTTAACTAATCCTGGAATAATTTTTTATTATTATTAAAATTCAGTTTTAATTAAAAATCCTCTGATTCTTTTTCAAGAAAACTAAATTGAAATCGTTTAGTAAACAGCATTTTCACACTCCACACAGGCCTGAAGGATTCCAGGAGGATCGCACATCCAGTGAGAAGAACGAGGGAACACAGAAAGAAAAAAGTGAAAGAAAAACTGAGGAGGAGGAGGAAGATGACAGCGACTCTGAGGATGATGACAGTGATCTTTTTGTAAACACCAATCGTGCCACTGTTCTCTACAGTGAAAGTGAGGAAGAGACTGATGAAGGAGACGATAATGAAGAGGAAAAAGAAGATGAAGGAAGAGCATAAAACTGCAAATGATCCTGGAAGGTGCTCCCACCACAGCATGACCAAGAACAGTTTTATATAAATCTTAATTGGGCTTAAAAACCTGGAAATCTACACTGTTGCCCGACTGAGCCGACTTTGCATTGAATGATTTCCCTCTGATGGCTGTCAGAAGTTTCTGCTTTAGTTAAATTTGTTTCAAATCTCAAACACATTTTGTTTCATTAAAAGAAACATTGTATATTATAATTTGTGTAAATATGGTGTTTAAATAAACTTTGTTTTGTACACTTGTCGTTTTGCCCACAAGTTTTTGCTGGTTTAATACTCATAGTACATTAACATTAACTCACTGAACGTCAGATTCAAAGTCATAACTAAGACAAAGTCAGCATGAAGTTAATTTTTCTAATTTTCATTGTTATCAGGGTTTCTGTGGGTCTTATAAAGTCTTAATTCACAATTCCAATCAAATCAAATAAACAAACATTTAAGGCATTAAATGTTGCATGCACCTCAAAGAAAAATAATATCTTTATCAGTGATTGTCTTTATTTTTATATATTTTTTAACACCAATGCAAATATCTAAACATACTTAATTCAAGATCATTCTACTTGAGGTGCAAAATAAGGATAATTTATACACAGTGTAGATTTACATTTTGAGACATTTGTACTTGAAAACAAGAAAAAAGCTGAGGAAGAACACTTTTTTTTGCAGGCACAATAAAAGTTATGACTATTTAAATACTCTAGTTATTGGGAGCAGCGGAAGTTGTAGATCAGTTATAAGTGTTTCTTGCACAACTCATTGTGTGCTCCATATTGACACAGTGTTACCTTCAATTTATTACTTACATTTTCTTTACTTGGTCTTAAAAGGGTCTTTAAAATGTCTTACATTTACCATCACAAAACCTACAGAAATCTTGTTTATAAAACCTTGAGGCAGTTATTGCAGCAAAATGCAATAGTGAAGAATTTTCAAAACCATTTTTTACAAAATAACTTGCAATTCAGAACACCAGTTTTCAAGACTTCTGTAAGAATGGGAACTTTAACTAAAAAACTGAAAGTAGTTCAGTTGACATAATGCATTCAGGGCTGGGTGTAGACGTTTCACTCCAAAGTTGGAACATCTCAGCAGGGTTTCGCTTGTGCACCAGGAGGATGGTGTGATTCGCACAGGGTTCCTTGGGATCATCTTTAGGGAAGTCAAAGGTGAAGAAGGCAGGGTGGTCGATAGGGTAAACTCCAAGTCTCTGAAGACACATGCCCAGGTAGACATCATCAGTGGGGAACAAATAAACCCTTTGCGACACATCCAAGAGCCTATGTGCCAGATAACTGGAGTAAAGCATCATTCCTCCACCAGGGTATGATGGGTATAGCCCTTTATAGAAACTCTCTGGGATGTACTTCGTTTCATTAGAGCGTATAGGTGCTGCATTGCTTATCACGCCCCCCACAACAAATGTCTGCATTTCATGTGCCTACCTGGATCACTTTGAGGAGCTTCCGTCTGCCTCCTCGGCCAGCAGATAGTCTAGGAAAGCAGGTGTCCTCAAAAACACATCATCACCCTTAAAAATGAAGGGGCAAGCGGGCATCGCCTTGAGAACCAGTCCCAGAACAGCACGTCCTTCAAGGTGAGGTTGAAGAAGGTGTCCATGAAGTCCCACTGGATGGTATCCCCATATTTTTCACTCTTTAAATGCAATTTCTCTTCAATATGCAAGTCTTCGGACCTCCCCAGAAGAAACCCTGCGGATGAGCCTTTGCCGTCCACATAGAGTTTTTATATTTCCTGAACGCCCCGTGTTTCTCGTATGGCTTCTCAAATTTTGCAGTCTGAGTTTTGATGGCCGTGAGCAATGATGGTGCCCCTTTCTATGCTTGAGCATCACAAACATCTAAAGGATCTATGATCAGAAGATAGTCTCGACAGTGCATGGTGGTCACAAAATTCTTCATCTGGATTGGTAGTTTGCCGTAATCTGGGATTGTATTGTATATCTCATAATTTGGAGAACATTTATCTCCAGTCCTTCTGGACATTTGTGTTTTGGAAGAAACACTGGATGGGTTTTCAGCCAGATGAGGCCTTAGGATAGGGTTATATCGGCGATACCTCTTGTACTGGATGATGTTTCACAGAGCACCACTGTCTAGCTCGCTTCTCCAGAAGGATTTCGCAGGATGAGGAGCCAGATCTCTGGAGTGTTTGAGCCTGCAGGTGGTAAAGTGTGTTGGCAGTACAGAATGTACAACACGTGCACCATGGGGTGCCCCATGTTTCATGATATAGTACAAAGCAACTGAGATGTAGATGTAAACTGGGAGAAGCAATATGCACGGCGGTATCGACACAGACATTAAGCCAATAACTGAGGAAAGAAAGATTAAGAATGTTAAACAGATTTAAATGTGATGTTTTTTTTTCCTCAATCATTTAGACTATTACACCAGTGACAGTTACAGATATAGACAAAGACAAACATCTTTAAAAAAATTCCCCAATCATAACCATAGTTTTCACCAAAATGGAATGGTACGTTTTTGTTAAGAGTTTGCTGCATTTACATAACATACATCATGTATGTGTTGTATTTACATAAATGTCTACTTTTATATAAAACTATTTAACATAAAATGTAGTAACCTATAGCTGGCCTACTTAATAATAATAATAATAATATTAATATTAATATTAATAATAATAATAAAGTTTATCATAAAAGTATTTCGTTTTTAAATTATTGAAATAAACTCTAAAATTCTAAGCACAGCAGAAAAACAAAAATACAACAGATATCGTCTTTGTGATTATTTTATCGTTCCAACAACAAAATGATAAGAAAACTGCTATTACTAAACTACTAATTTGCTGTAAACTTACCACGTTTTCCTGGTTTTGTATTTTATTATGAATTTAGCGTCATTCACATGGTTATTCCCACAATGTACAAACGGATGCTAAAAGACAAAGATATTACCTGGAATATGTAAAGGCATCTTGTAACAAAACAAACCAACAAGTATGTTTTTAACAGTAAATTGACATTCCCTCAGTTGTGTGTGCGTGAGGCCTCGCCCATTATACTCACTTGTGATGAAAGACCTAATAGAGCAGGGGTGCCCAAACTCAGTCCTGGAGGGTAGGTCCTGCAGAGTTTAGATCCAATCGCGATGAGACACACCTGAACCAGCTAATCAAGCTCTTACTAGGTAACTTCCCGGCAGGTGTGTTGAAGTGTGTCCCCGGGCCCTCTAGGACCTCCACATGCAACTCCAAGGTCTGTTGTCCCCTATTTACTGTGAGAATATACATATAAAAAATTTTTTTTGTATGTTGTGGTTTCATTCACTTAGACTTCTTGTTTGACAAGTATGGTGAGCTGTCACCATATATCGCATTGCCATATGAAAGCCCCACAGATAAAATGTCACTTTCCTCAGGGAGTACGATCAGATGATCTGCATTACAAAACAATGTCAGCATCACTGTTGATGTTGATTAGATTCTAGAATTAAAAATCAAATATTTTCATCAGTTTAATGATGATGATAGTATGAGCTTATCAGACCTTTTGTATGCAATCAATCATGGGTAAAACGCTCTCATCTTCTCCCCAGGCAGCTTGCACACAAACTCGCTGTCTTCAGGATGCTTGCTGATGAATGTGAACTAGAAGAACTAATCCTTGACAGAGTCTTGTCGAGCTGGTTAAGTAGGGGTTACAGAACTTTGAGTTCCTCTCTTGCTTTATTTTATATACGGAAGGTTTGTACCTTTCTAAACAATAATATTAGTACTGAAAGTTGCACTAAAAGTACACACACACACACACACACACACACACACACACACACACACACACACAAACTGTGTAGAACAATTGCAAATATCATTCAGAAATTGCTAGAAAATTTCAAAGTCAGTAACAAAGAAACAGTAAGTAACACTGAAATAAAGTTAAATTCAGAAGTAGAAAAAAAACCAAAGTAGTGTTTTCTTGTATAATGTATTTCAGTAATCTTTGTTTTATTTACTACTTAAAAAATTCAAAGAGAAATATGTCATGCTTTATATGTTGAAAAACAATTATATATATATAGGTACATCTCAATAAATTAGAATGTTGTGGAAAAGTTCATTTATTTCAGTAATTCAACTCAAAAAAGTTAAATGACCATGGTGTTGGTGTGCTTGACTGGCCAGCAAACTCACCAGACCTGAACCCCAGAGAGAATCTGTGGGATATTGTCAAGAGGAAAATGAGAAACAAGAGACCAAACAATGCAGATGAGCTGAAGGCCACTGTCAAAGGAACCTGGGCTTCCACACCACCTCAGCAGTGCCACAAACTGAACACCTTTATGCCACGCCGAGGTAGTAATTAAAGCAAAAGGAGCCCCTACAAAGGATTGAGTACATATAAAGTAAATGAACATACTTTCCAGAAGGCCAACAATTCACAAATTTTTTTTTTTATTTTATTTTACTGGTCTTATGAAATATTCTAATTTTTTGAGACAGAGAATTGGTGGGTTTTTGTTAAATGTGAGCCAAATCATGACAATTAAAAGAACCAAAGACTTAAACTACTTTATTCTATGTGCATTTAATTTATTTAATACACGAGTTCCACAATTTGACCTGAATTACTGAAATAAATGAACTTTTTCTAATTTTATTTAATGAGCTGCACCTGTATATTTCTGTAACGCTTTACTTTGGTAATAAGTTCACATTAATTCTATTTAGTTAACTGCATTATAGTTAACATGAACTAACAATGAAAAATACTTCTAAAGTGTTTATTAACCTTACTTAATGTTAATTTCAACATTTACTAATTCATTATTAAAATCATTGCTAACATCATATAATGTGAGGTAAAATTAAAATAAGTTAATGAATGTTAACGAAGATTAATAAAAACTCTAGTTAATGCAGTAACTATTGTGGCCTTAATGTAAAGTGTTACCCATACTTTTCCTCCAAAGTGTATAATTGTCATCAATAACTTCATGTAAGTGTATTCTTTGCATGAGTTCCATGCATTCATCTGAAGCCAAATGTTTTTGAAAATTAGTTTCAATAAATTCTAATTTTAAACTGAGTACTTTTCAAGCACTTTTATCTCTAAAATTCAAGGAATATTTGATTCCTCAAAATATTATCCAGACCTGTACCCACCATAAAGACAGAGAAGGACATGCATGGTCTAATATTAAAATGAATTGTTGATCAATATAAGTTTTTCAAAGGCCAGTTGTCAAGTTTTTACCTCCAGTCCCCACTAAAATTGAACATTTGGCTGCATTCTTGATACAACTCAAGTTCTGCTAAAACAAACAACAAAAAAAAAAATAGTTGTTCCCTGTGAAAACATTTTCTTATTATTAAGACATATCACTCCAAGAAATAGACATACATCCGGAAGAATTCATTTTTAAATGGTAGGAATTAAGATTTATTTTTTCCCATATGAACAAGTGGTTTGATTTTATTTTTCATTTTTTTACAAGTACTATTTTTGTATTAATTTTTTTGAGAAAACTTGCAAAAACTTCTAGCATATTCCAAGTCAAGAATGAACATGAAAAAAGGGGATTTATTGCTGAATGTCAAATGAAAACTACACTTTCACCGTGTGAATACGACTCAGTTGCTGCGGTTACCATGCACCCATCTATCTGAACCACTAGAACATGCAGAGGGAGGGATGCCTTCACAGGCAGAGAGGAAGAACAGAAGCAACAGAGAGAGAAAGACAGGAAGAAAATCAATCGGTGAGACGAGCGGTGCTTTAAACAACTGTGCACACAGAATGAATCTTGAGCATGTGTGTCTGTATGTGTGTGTTGTAAGTGTGTGCATCTGCATGTGTGTCTAAGTGTAAGTGTGTGGGTGGCAGGTTTGTCTTTTCAAATGTAGTTGTAAGTTGCTGGGCTCTGGAAGTAGGGATTTACACTTTAGAATCCACCAAGTAGCACGTCTAGTAGCCGAACACGCATTGCTTTGAGCAAGTCTCCAACTTGCATACAGATGTGTCAAAAAAAGACAGCGGGGTTGGGAACGACCCCACTGAAACAAAACAAAGAAAAGCCAACAAAACATGGAGATAACATTCGCAGATAAACATATCTGGTCGTAACGTTCTCCGTAACGTCCCAGCATGACGCAGACACGAAGGGCAGTAATGGATCTGTTTTAGGGGCAATGCAGTTTTTGATGAAAAGTCCTGAGACACAGTGCGGCTTAAAGCTGCTGGCATAGGAATGGGAACATGTGGGAGAGAGATGTAGGTCCGTGTAGGCTAGAATCAGGCTGGATTGGTTCCTCCGCAGGCCAATGACTACATAAGGAAAGAAGGTTACAGTGCAATGAGCTTGTGTTACCACTAGGGGGGTTTAACCCTTTAGTGTTAACCCAGAGCTCCCTTTCGACAAAGCCAATATCCTAAAAAGAGTACAAGCATACGTATACACACACAGGCACACGTCGAAACTCACAACACGCACACACGCTCGAAACGCTAACCTGAAGACGAACACAACGCGAACGCACGAACGAAACGCGTTCTCACGCGAAACTGTGTACACAAAGACACGTACAAATACACTGAGGTTTAACGATACTCTCACGCACACGGGCAGAAGTGTAAACGCATTCATTGGACGCACAGACCACCGTTTCAAAAACCCTGAACACCAGGGCTAATACCGCAACCCAGCGTCATGCCCTGTGAACTCCTGCGTACCTCTGTTTCAATGGAAACAATATGCGACAACCAGTTGAGAGAAAGGAAAATGTAAAACGAGGAAACCAAAGACGAATGCAAACAGTGCTCAGATGTGCAAACAAATTGGCATCTGATGCAATTTAACGTCGGTTATGTGTGCGCGTGAATCCTAGTCATGTAAACAAACACCTTACACAGAAGTGATTCAATATTGCATGGTGTCTGAATAATATCACAGTTCAAATGGGGAGATCCTGAACAAATGAAACAAACGAACGAAGAAAAAACAGAAAAACATGTCTATAAAACCCAAGTCTGTTTTTAAGAAAGGCTACAAAAATTCAACTGAACCTCCCTCATCGGCAAACAGCAAAAGGCACCACAATATTATTCTATTTCTAACTCGTGAAAAAATTGGCACATAATTCTTCTTCGTAATGCTGTAAATCAAAAAAAGGAATTACATATAAATAGTTTTCCCCCTATAAAAAAAGTCTTTGCTGCTAGCTAGTAGACAATTTTTGCTGAAATGAAAATAAATATTTCATTTGTTTAGAATATCTGTCTGTTATATAAAATAAAAAATATTTCTCATAGGTGCAGGTCTATAGCATATCATTTGTTTTTCGCGCCTATGCAAGTTCGTACGTTCTCGCTCTCGTCTTTCTTTTTTAAAGGGGTGCATTGTCCGGTCTGGACCGTGACTGCGACAGTTTGTTGGCCTGCACATTTCCCCGGGAGACCGAGCGTCCCGTGTTGGTGAAAGTCCGTGTGTCGTTGGGTCGGTAGATGGTGGCCGGTTCGGTAGCATTCATGTTCTGCATACTGAGGAACGGTGTGCTCTCGCCGTGGGCGAGGTCTCCGACCTCATCGTCCTCCCACTCGCTGTCCGACAGGCAGCTTTGGGAGCTGTAGTTCCTGGGGCCCGGCGTGTGCTGCGACACGTTGCCATTGAACCGTGACCTCCTGCGCCAACGGCGGCCGCTGCTGCTCTTCTTCGGCTGCTCTCGGGAGGACATGTATTCCTGCGTGGTCTCATAATCCTCGTCGTCCACAAAGCGGTATGGGCTGGACGGAAGGGAGCCCGTGCTCTCCGCTGCGTAATACGGGCGTCGGGATCGTCGGTAGCGGTGCAGGAGGGGCTGGTCGTCTTCGGGTGAGTAGGCTGCCATGGCGATGGCAGAAGCGGCAGGTGGCAGGGAAAGGGCATGGCTGGCGTTGGGCGTGGTGATCTGAAAGGTAGGCACCTGCGGGGGCAGTGAGGAGTGAAAGTCTACTGGAGATAGACGCGCCGGTGTGGTCAGAGCAGACACGTACCTGCGAGGATGCAGAAAAACATGGGGTGAGAGACGGGATAGAAAAATCTTTTAAATACACTACACCAGTGGTTTTCAACCTGTGGTCCGCGGCCCCCTAGTGGGCCGCGGTGGTATTGCAGGTGGGCCGCCATTTATTTTCTGTTCATTTCCAGTCCATTCTAGGGCTGTGCGATTAAAAGAAAACGTCCTAAAATCACGATTTGAGCGTGCGCATATGCCTAACTCCAAGTTCACACACTGTGATGGCTAAGAAATAGGCTAGAAATAAAAACGTGCGAAAATAATTCATGTCTAACACATGAGCATAGAGTGAATTTGTTAGTGAACAGGATGCAGTTTAAGTGAGAGGAGACACGTTTTAAGTGTGCACACTCTCTCCTCGCAAAGCAGCGTGTATCTGAGCAAGCACGACCGGTTTTGTGACAGAGCAAAGGAAATCTGCTGCGAACAGAGAGATTCGCACTCGTGCATTATTTTAATGTGCTTTCGCGTTATATTTATGCGCTCTCACTGCTGACCGCATACACATACTGTATACACACTGCAAACACCTGAGGCACCGCTACAATTAATGAGCTCTATGAACAATGCATGGCAAAAAAGAAAAAAAGTCCCTGTATACAGGATTTTTTATTTATTTATTTTTTTCTATACATATATATTTCTATACAAGTCTATACATTTTTTTACATGTTCACTATAGTGATAATTTTGACTTATGTCTGTTCTAGAGATGTTACAACTTTTTGATAAAGCTCTGATTGGTTTTCTTTTGGAAATATGTTTCAAATTAATCCTGAATGCATTTATGACTAAAAGCACAATTGCAAAATTGATCAAAAAAATCGCGATAGTTTTTTTTTTTTTTTTTTTTTTGTCCATATCGCACAGCCCTAGTTTATTCAATAAATATAGTTTAAAATCTAGCTTCTGAGTACTAAGTTATTAACCCAACAATATCGGGGTCAGTTAATTTTTTTGAAGTGGGCCGCGCAAACATATGTGTTTGGTTGTGTGGGCCGCGAGTTGAAAAAGGTTGGGAACCACTGCACTACACCAATAAAAACACTTTGGGGTCAGTGAGAAGTTTTATCAAAATTATTCCAGTAAAATCTGAAATATTGTGAAATTTTTACAGTTTAAAATGTTTACTTTTTGAGTATATTTTAAAATGTAATTTATTCCTGTGATGCAAAAGCAGAATTTTCAGGATCATTACTCCAGTTTTTAGTGTCACATGATCCTTCAGAAATTATTCTTATATGCTGATTTGTTGCTTAAGAAATATTTCTTATAATTAAAGTTAAAATTGTATGTAGGAATGACAACGAGCGGTTGAAATAGGTATTGCAGTCCAAATTCAAAATATTGGAGGGTTTTGTTTTTTCACCGAGCCTCTCTTCCTCAGACTTGATTGATGACACCAAAAGGGTTGAGCGCACTTGACGATGAATTAAATACGTTGTGTTTTCCGCAAAACTGGCAACCTGGCGTGCTGAAATGCAATTGTGTAAACTGGCTGTGAAAGGTTTCACAAACCAAAACAAAGACCGACATTCCAGCCTGGAACGCACATTTTCAAAGGAGAATAACTGACTGTAGCATTGTTTTTCAGATAAAAAGTATGTGTATAAAAAATTGCAGAAATATCTGCAAACATATTATGGTACTTTTATGCTTTAGTAGAGTCATAATTTTACATACAGCACCTTTAATATGAGATAAAATTGATAAATTGTAAAAGTTTGAAATAGAAATCTTTCATATTTCTTGTTATTATCAATGTTGAAAAAAGCTGTGCTGCTTGGTATTTTTTAGAAACTATGACATCATTATTTTTATTTTAGGATTCTTTGATGAATATCATGTTCAAAAGAACAGTTTTTATTTGAAATAGAAATCTGTAATAAAATGAAAAGTGTCTTTACCACCATTGTTGATCAATTTAATGTGAAAAAGATACTGTATATTTCTTTTAAAAATCTTATGGACCTCAAACATATGAATGGTAGTGCACGTCTGCTGCATGGTATAATTTATATGAATTATATATTAGCACATTTAGAGCAATATTTATAGGGAACAAAAATAGTATTTGAATCAATGATTTACAATAAATCAACCAATTACAATGACATTAAATCTAAATTACACTAAATACATTTGAAATAAAATAATGCAATAATGCCTTATTTTATATAGCAAAATCATTTAACTAAATATTTTCCTAGAAAATCAGCCTGTTTTCCTTAATCAGCCTGTTTACATCAATGGTTACTGTTTACCATTCAACCAAAACAATTCATGAAAATGAAGCTAGCTTCTACTTTAGAGAGAGAAGACAAGTGTAGAAAAAGCAGAGCAGTAGTGTTTCGTTACACACACTGATACCTGTTGGAAAAAATATAGGAAACATGTTTTGAAAGGAGGTACATTTAATCATTAAGCAGATGCTTTTATCCAAAGCAACAAACAGTTCAGCTACTGTCAACACTACTAAACATTATCTGAGATCTGCTTATTGTGTGCTATGGTTCAACACCAATTATCAAATTCCTGATCAAATACTGCTTACAAACTTATTTAACCAACAGGACAATAGGCATGCTTTCATTTGACCACAAATATACTCAGTGTCTTTATCTGTGATGGTGAACACTTTTTATCTGCTGCTGTCATTTCCTTATCACTCACCTGTCACTGTGAGGTGAGTCCCGCAGGGAGTCGTAAGAGTCTCCGTACTGCAGGGGGCACTGTGTAGTGTTAGGATACCCACAGTATGCTGCTCGGCGGGCACGAGCCTCCATACACGCTGGGCTGCTGCATTTACTGGTGCCAACAGAGGAAGACAGTGCCCCCGACTGGCAATCAGAGTGCATGCTGTCCGTCCGCTCCATACTCCATGTCCGCTCCTCGTGCCTGACACAAGCGGGAACAACACAAAGGGAAGTAGAATATAGAAAGTATATAAAAAGATAAGAATTTTTCTTTTGAATTGATTTATTCATTATGCAATAAATTGGTTAAAATTGGAAAATGCCTAAAGACATAAAAACATTAACTCTTTGAGGAAAAGTATATGAATAAAAATATTTTTTCACACACACCAAAAAATGTTTTTAAAATGAATAATAATAAGAAATAGGTTTTCTATTAGCAAATCATCATATTAAAATAATTTCTGAAAGGTCATGTGAAAATTCAGCTTTGCATCGCAGGAAAAAAAATAAATGTTGAAATATATAAACAGTTATGTTAAATTATGTGACTAGTGTTTTTTTTTTTTGGAACAAATAAATGCACCTATATATATATATATATATATATATATATATATATATATATATATATATATATATATATATATATACACAAGGGAATCAATTAAATAAAAATCCATAATAAAAGTTTTTCTGTACATAACGTGTGTATGTATACTGTGTATATTTCTGTATATATAAATACACACATGCATGTATATATTTAAGAAAAATTTATTCATATATTAAAGATATTTATATATAATAACAATTAAATGAATATAAATGTAAATATGAGATTGGAAAAAAAGATTTATGTAAATAGTTTTGGCTAGTTAGGTAAATTCACAGCTAAATAGAGAGATGGACTAAAGATATATCAAGTCCAGGATCTAAATCTGGATATATTTGCAGATGGATCAGTCAGGGAAGAGTCCGTACCGGTGACTGGAAGCGTGAGAAGCTGTGGAGGTGTGGTGGGATCTTGACGACATTCGGCTGCCCGAGAAATTGCCCGATGTCTCTGTTCCGTGTCGTACTACTCGCTCAGTTGCTGGGACATTCTTAGATATATACTGCAATAAAAAGAGTAGCATGAGATTGTGTCGTTTTCACACCTGAGTCCTAACCTAAGTTTAATTACATTTGAAGAATGCTTAGTCATCAGTCATCTGTGCACCACAGGAAGCAGTTCATCACTATAATGTGATCAATTGCAATTTACATCTGAATTGCTGTAACATCCAGAAGAAACCACACTGCAGTTCACATAATCGGAAGCCTTTTCAGAAATACTGGACTAAGAACTTTCTATCTAATAAAAAATAATAATTATATGTTCTACACCAAAAGCAACATTAAATGCTTTTTTTAAGGCAATCTCCCTGTGAACACTTATTTAACTTATGCATAAGATATATCAGCATACTGGTAAAGAGATGCAGGAAAACTCACATCCACCATGGGGATTTCCTCAGGACCGGGGCCAGGATGGTTGGGTCCGTTGGCCAGCATGCGGTTTGGATGCTCCGCACACATGTTCTGGTGCAGGTGGTTATGCAACTTCTTCCTTTGCTTCCTGAAAAAACATCCAATATCAAATCTGATCTGTGATTTGTACAATGACAGGACATACTCTAATTTTTAAAGCAGGAAAGTAATGTCAGATTTGATCAGTGTAATGCATCCTTCCTGAGTAACATTTTTAATAATAATAAAATATAAATAAAAAAAACTGACCCCAAACTTTTGAACACAAGTATTCTAAACAGATATAGTGATATAAATTTGCTTATAGTGTTTTATTTTTTAGTTATGCTTTTTAATTTAATGTGTGAAAGTGCACAGCTCTTTCTGGCAATCGCGAGAGTTCCCGGAGCTTACTTGGTTTTGCAGTATGCCACCACACACACGATGCCAACCACCAGCAGTGCCACGCAGATGCCCGTTATCGTCAGCACACGTTTTTGGTACAGCTCCTCAGCCTCTGAATGAACGAGAGCCATGGACAAGCACACACATATGCACAGACATACACGCAGAGACAAACACACATGTACACGACGACCATTGAACACAAAGACACACATACATACAAAACACACAACCGCTGCATCAGTGGCAGCCTTTAAACCACGTCAAAACTAACTCATTCAGCCTAAACTTCAGTCTACATTTTATGTTATAATTGTAAACAGTCATATTTGTCACTTCTAAACAGATTTATTTAGTTAAAGGGATAGTACACCTAAAAAATCATATTCCATCATTATTTACTAACCCTCATGTTCCTGCAAACCTGAATGATTTTATTTCTCTTATGGAACCGAAAAGGAGAAAGTCCAAGCTACAAGTTCCAAATAATGAAAATGAATGGGGACTGAGACAAGACTCAGTCAAGCAAGATTTTCAGTGAATAATAACATTTGAAGCAATCGTAAAATATTGCACAAGATATTTGATTAACTTTTATGATGCTTTCATGGTGCTTTTTTGTCCTTTTTAGAGTTCCCATTCACTACCACTGTATGGAAGAAAGCAGCTTGGACCCCAATATGCAAATAGCCTAAAATATATGTACATATATTCAAGGGGTCATACAACGTTGCTAAAAAGAACATTTATGTTGTGTATTTGGTGTTTATACTGTTTAAGGTAAAAAAAAAAACACATTGTTTTCCAAATACTGTACATTTATCGTTTCTCCTCTATGCTCCGCCTTTCTGAAACGAGTCGAATGCCTCAAGCGTGTGACGGAAACGTTACGCGCCTAAACATACTGTGATGCCGTGTGTCCAGGCACGACAAGACAAAACAATAAAACCCAATATAAATGAGGCATTTGTTGCATCCAGTGGGGACATAATTACTGGTTATCTGCATTTGTAATCGGAGAAATGGCAACTGTCCTTGCAAAGTTGTTATTGCCCCACTTAATGGAAACAGGCTCTGGCATTGTAGGCTACTCTCACAGTAAACAGTCCTCGTCCTCTGCAAAATGCACTGCACACATCTGAATATTTGGGTTGAACTGTTCCGGAAGAGTTGTGTCCTCCTTTGGGGGGACAAACAAAGTAGTTTCGCTTTCACAACTAAACACACAGCATTTCCACAACATGGCGCTGGAGGTAACAACGAGAACAAAAGTTACGCCTTCTTTCTTTGTGTGAACATTTGGCTGGCTTCATGCACATCTTCCCACATAGTGACATAGAGATGTGGGGTTGTGTTTAAACAAGGCCGATTTAGGAGGGCAAGGTTAACTCTTAACTTTTATAAAGAATATCTCTTTGGATTTGAGACTTTAGTCTTTGCAACTTTACAAATCTTCTTCATGCACCAAGAGCTTGTAACACTCTAAAGAGAAAGCAAAACTTGAAATTGCATCATATGACCCCTTTTAACTTCCATATATGAAATATATTGTAATATGTAACAATTTAATATATTAACATATATATCTAGTCCATATGAATATGCATGTTTAATACATTTCTGGACATATGTCACATACATGTATATTCATCCTAAAACCTGTCAATGCACGTCAATGCAAATAAATATAAAAAATAGACATGTATTTAAAATATTCTACAGATTTTTTTTTGTTGTTGTTGCATATATCATATTTTAATAAGGTTGCAACATGTACTGTTCACATATATGATTGCTGCATAATATACCAAATTAAAAAAATCATCATATTGTATTAACATAGTAAAGTATCAGTATTGGAATTTTATATATGTTATAAACTTACATCATGTGTGATAAAATTATATCTCACCTTACAGGTAACATAGCAATATCATAATATCATATATCTTGATACAGGGCAAAATATGTCATATATTAATTTCCAGACATTCTGTTAAACATCTCATTTTGTGTTCCAAAGAATAAAAGTCAAACAGGTTTAGAATAACATGAGGGTGAGTAAACAATGATTATCATTTTTTGGGTGAACTCTCTATTTAAATCTAAAATCCTAATTTCTAATAGGCACTGAGGTGCATCAGATGTCATTTTAAAAACACATTTCAGATGGCTGATATCAGGTGCTCGGCAGCATGGGAAGGGCACAGCTGTGGTGCTTTCTCTGTCTGCCAGGGTTTCACATAAAGCACATTACGCTGAAACAGTGGGATATCTTTTGGCTACCTCCAGGACTGAAATCATACTGTGCAACACTGGAAACTCAAATTATTGGGCTAGAAGTGTTTATAAAATGAAATCTCCACCCCTCTGAAAGCCCATAACATGCATTATTCTATATATATATATAGAATCCTATGACGTCTGAAGACAGAGCAGTCTGAGCTTCTAAGTCTTGCGTAAAGCATGCCTAAAGTTAAAACACACAAACTGCATTATAAGAGCTCTTTGGAGAGGGTTGTTCATAAAACCTGATTAAAGTTCCCAAGCATTTTTGGGATATTCGTTTTTACAACTAAATGTGTTTTAAAATCAACATGAAATCAAAACTAACCCAATTACTTTCTTAATGCACATTCCTGGTCTTTTTCTGAATGATTCATCAGTGCACATAATTTTGAAGTAATAAATGTTTGTTTCATTTCTTCATAGTTTTTACAATAAGTAAATATTTAAATATATTTAAATACAAAGTAAAACATTTATCTTAATTTAAACTTGTAAAAAAGTTAACATTCAAATGTAATTTCTTTATATATATATATATATATATATATATATATATATATATATATATATATATATATATATATATATATATATATATATATATATATATATTTACACACACACACACACACACACATTTACATTTTTTGTTCCACTGAAATATTACAAATAGTAGCTAATTATAAATAACTTCATGTTGACTTTAAAAAACATAAATTTTGGCAAACCAAGGCTTTGATGAGCAGGTTTTATGAACACCGTGTATACAGATGCCTTGAACACATATTTTTATATCTGGGTCTGATTTTTGAAAACGAGTATATTCGAAACATCCTCTAGGGTGCTGAACGTGGGCAGCAACAGAGGAAGCATACAGAACATGAAGGGAGGGAATGAGAAAACGGACGGGAGGAAGGAGAGAAGAGAATTGAGGGCCAAATAGGGGGATGAGTGTGTAATAAAAGAGAAATGCAGGAGGGAGGCAGGGAGGGAGGCGGTTAAGTCAGACACTGATATTGCATTGCATGCTTGTTACAGGAAACAGAGATCAGAGTACACAAAGAGAGAGAAAACAGATAGCGAGATGTACCCAGACCATCAGCTAATGAACTTTAGTGGTGCAGACAAGAAGACAGGAGAAGAGATGGGCAACACTCATTTTACCACTCACTCGGCTCCCTGACACATATGTTGTTTGTAAATAAAAGGCTTATTTTTTTTATGCACTGCAAAAAAAAAAAGAAAAAATAAGTTTTAAGTACTTAATAAGGTTCTTAATTAGTATATTTATGCAGTTTTCCCGGAAAAATATAGCTTACAGAAATATTTGTATTATAATAGAAGGAAAATTCTCAAAAAAATAAATAAATCCTTAAAACAAGATTAATGTACTTGAGAAACAACATTGTATTTGATATACACTACCTATCAATATTTGTAATGTTTTGGAAATAATTATCTTATATGCTCTTTTTAGTTATCTCTAATGCTTTTATAATTAGTACTACATATAACAAGTTATATTTCAAATAGACATAGTTTTTTTTTTACTTTCTATTCCTGAACAACAACAAAAAAGTTGTATATTATCATTTAATTGATAGTTATAAGACCCATTCTAAAATATTTTAACATTAAAACATATTCAAATAAAAGTTACTCTTAATTATAATTATATTTTACAAATTACTGTTTTTACTGTATTTTTGAAGAAATAAAAGTAGGTTAGTTGTGCATAGCAGACTTTTGACGGGTATTGTAAAAGTTGTTTTCAGGGAATATATTGTAGTTTACCCTATTGACAATACACAGTTATGTGAAAAAGTTAGGACACCCTACTGAATTCCATGGTTTTCTTTACGGACATAATAAAAAATTATCTTGTCCTTAGCAGGTCTTCAAATTTTGAAATGAAAACCTCAGACAAACAACGTCACACAACATATCACACTGTGTCATTATTTACTAAACAAAACTAAAGCCGAAATGGAAAAACCATGTATGACAAACTCAGGACAACGTATGATTCAATTGCCTGTAGATCGTTTTAGCAGCATCAGCATCATTCTGGAGGAATTTTAATGATTTGCTCTAGTTTTATTGAGGTTTGTGGGCATTTGTTTATACACAGCTCTCGCCACAGCAGCATTTCAGTTAGGATGAGGTCTGGACTTTGACTGGGCTTTTGCAACACTTTGATTCTTTTCTTTTCAGACGTTCTGTTGTAGATGTTCTTGTGTGCTTAGGATCATCGCTCTTTTGCCTCATCCAGTCTTGGCCAAGCTTTAGCTGTCGGATGGATGTCCTCACATTTGACAGAATACTTTGGTAAATAGAGGAGTTCACAGTCGACTCCATGGCTGTGAGGTGCCCAGGTCCTGTGGCTACAAAACAAGCCCAAAATCATCAGTTGTTTGTGCTGATATGCTCTTTAGGTTTTCACAGGGTTTGTTAGGTTAGGACAATATTTGGCTGAGATACAACTATTTGATAGTCTGAGGATGCAAAAAAAATCTAAATATTGAGAAAATCCTCTTTAAAATTGTCCAGATTAAGTTCTTAGCAATGCATATTACTAATCAAAAATTACGTTTTTATATATTTACGGTAAGAAATTAAAAAAATATCTTCAAGGAACATGATCTTTACTTAATATCCTAAAGATTTTTGGCATAAAAGAAAAATCTATAATTTTGACCCATACAGTGTAAATATACCTGTGCTACTTAGGACTGGTTTTGTGGCCTAACTTTGTCACACATGGCTTTTCCATTTTTTTATAAATAATTTATTAAATTTGAGTTGTTGTTCAAGGTACAGATTTTTTTTGTCCTGATAGAGAAAACCATGGAATTAAATAAGGTGTCCCTAAATATTTCAAACACACACACACACACACATATATATTATTATTTTGACAATGAGGTAAACTACAATATATTCTCAGTATATTTTTTGTAAAACTTTAATAAACCCAAAAACAGTTTTTCTTAATGTCCCCCCCATAAAAATGGAAGTCCAATTAGAAAAATAATTGTTATCTATTCAAGATATATTCTCTAAATAGAGAAGGTCTTGGTTACGTAAGTAAGGGAACAGAGACATTATGTCGAATGACATATGGGGTCTCACTTGGGAGTTTAAGAGAAAATGCCAATGAAAATTGGACAAGTGGATTTTACATACCTGAGCCCCTCCCCGTGCCTACAGGTATAAATAGGCAACAGGTTCATCCACTCTCTAGGTTTTACGCAGAGGAGCCGAGAACATGTCCTGACAAAAGCGAATGGTTTGAGGTTGTGGCATGGGGACATAACGTCTGTGTTCCCTCCATCCGGAAACCAGGGTTATGTACGTAACCGAGACTTTCCCTATCTGTCGGTCACTACTAGTTATGTCGAACGACATATGGGGTCTTATGGAAAACGCCACAACCCTGTGGTGCTGCAATTGCTGACAAGTCGCGTTGTGTCACAAAAGCTATGCTTAAGGTCATAACCTTCCAAAGCCCCAGCGCAAATTGGTACCGAAGGGGACCAAGAGGGTGAGTACATTGCTGTTGGAGGAGGCCATGCTGCTGTTCTGTCTTCAAAAAGTTTTTGGAAGGGATTTCAACCTTCAGTGAAATATTGCTTCAAATCTTTCCTATTTCCTATTTGCTTGGAGACAGCTTTCCCTTTCTGCTGACCTCCAAAGCAGGCCAGGAGCTGCTCAGAGCTTCTGAAGCTCTGGGTGTAGTCCACGTATATGCAAAGTGCTCTTACGGGACACAGCAATGCCAAGGCTGGATCTGCCTCCTCCGGGGGCAGTGCTTGCAGGTTCACCACCTGGTCTCGGAAGGGAGTGGTGGAAACCTTTGGCATGTATCCAGGCCGGGGTCTCAGGACAACGTGAGAGTAGGCTGGCCAGAACACAAGGCGATCTTCACTTACGGAAAATACTTGATGGAAGTAAGCGCAATCAGTCTTGAGAAACAGGAACTTGAGCTTGACTGAATCCAGCGGCTCAAAGGGATCCCTCGGCCAGAACAATAGAGAGGTCTCAGGAGGGTATCAGGGGTGCCCTAGAAGGATTTAACCTTCTGGAACCCCTCAAGAACCTAACGATTAAAACATGGCTCCCCAGGGACTGGCCATCCACTGCATCATTATGGTCTGCAATGGCAGCCACATACACTTTCAAGGTGGAGGGAGACAGCCTATGCTCCAAACTTTCTTGCAGGAAAAAAAGAATGACACTGACCCAGCATCTACGGGGGTCTTCTCGGTGAGAAGAACACCAATTCGTGAACAGACTCCACTTCAAAGCGGAGGTCTGCCTCATGAAGGGGGCTTTATCCTGAGTGATAGCGTCCAGAAGCCACACGTGGAGGTTCTAAAGATCTGGACACGGGTGCCATATGGTGCCCAGCCCTTGAAAGAGGAGGTTTCTCCTCAGGGGGGTGCACCAGGGAGGGGCTGTCACGAGGAGCATGAGTCACAAAAAACAGGTCCGGGTGGGCCAGTAAGGCACAACCAACAGGACCTGTTCCTTGTCCTCCCTGACCTTGCACAGTGTCTGTATGAGCAGGCTCACTGGGGGAAACGCATACTTGCGTAGAGCCAGAGGCCAGCTGTGTGCCAGTGATAGCCGCCGACAGCATACAGGCTTTGGACATGAGACCCTGGACTATTCCTCCCAGTGGTGGCGTTTTGCGGGCACAGGTGCACTGCAGTCACACTCTCCTGCTGGGGAATGTTGACGCACCCCCTAGCTCCCCCACCATCGAGGGTAGTAAGGATGGAGGAAGGAAACAAGTGGCTTCTGGCCATAAAAGGGGCCATCCATGACTATGTCTCTTCCCCATGCACATCCAGGAAGAACGGAACAAGAGCAAAATGCAGTTGTGAGCCGTGCTCTACATCGAGAACCCATCAAACAGCCATAAGCACTCAGGGCTGGGCAGTGTATTCACCAACAACCTGATCTCACAGCTGCCAGGGCAACTCTGGGTCTGATTCTGCAGTGGCGACAACACCCGAGGGGGGCAGTCCCGCCAAATCTTCATCCACAGAAGTCAACAGCCCATCCCACGATGTTGCAATTGACATCTGATCCCCCGGTGGCAATCCGAATGACCCGTTGGGACAGCCATAGGACAATCCAGCAGAATCACCCAGCAGGTGCACAGGACAAGCACTGCTGAAGGGGTGAGAGGTCTGTGGGGCGTAGGCTAGTGCAGAAGCTCTCACTGTCACCCTCAAATCTCCCAGTGCACTAGCCGGCAGTCCTGGGATGGGTAGTGACAGAGGGGTCTGCTCCTTTCCCTTTAAGAAAGGACAGACGCGATTGCAGTGTTGGCATGGTCACACACGCAGTGCAGGCATGTACCATCCACGAACCCATCTTCAGCGTGCTGAATGCCCAGATACGGAAGACAACGATCGTGGCCTTTGTCAGAGGAAAGGAAACGACCGTATCCAAAAGGACACGAATGAAAAAGACGTGAATCGTCCATGATTTGCTCTTTTAGGAAAACTCTTTTAGTTGAAGCGCCCAGGGGAATTGCTGGAAGGGCCACCGCTGTCCACGCCATATCGCTAACCAAACAACTTCCCAACACACAGCAGATGAATGGCTTTGTGGAGTATATAAGCTTTTCATACAAGCACTCAGCTCCGAAGCAAAAATCTGAAGAGTGGATGCACCTGACGCCTATTTATACCCGTAGGCACAGGGAGTGGCTCAGGTATGTAAAATCCACTAGCCAATTTTCATTGACATTTTCTATTAAACTCAAGAGATGATTGACCTCCCAAGTGAGACCCCATATGTCGTATTTTCTTTTAAATTAGTTTTATGTTTGGATATTTGACTGGAAAACATGTCAAAAACACTGGTTAAGAATCTCTCTCTTTTTTTTTTTTGCAGTGTATAGAATAACAAGCTATTCTTGAAATCTTATTTCTCTAAGAAGTTGAATCACATTAGCATAATGGGTTTAAATTGAATAATTTATTACAGCAATAAACCATAGAAGGCTGTGGTAAAATCACTGTAACACCTGGCCTTAAGTGGCTCATCGCTTTTATAAAATGGTGGTTTTGATAAAATACACAAATTGCTACATTCCTAACAATAGCACAACTTGGTATATAAATCAAGAATTCAACTGATATACAGTCACAGAATAGGAAATATGCGTTTTATAAATACTGATCTACCTGACTGATGTGTTTCCTATATTCCTAAAAATGAGTGTCGCTTTGTCAGAGCTGAAAAAGTAAATCAGAAGCTGGGAATGTATTTGCTTGTTCAAATATAGGACAGAGAAAATAGAACGAGACGAGTCCTTATGTGAATATGCTTAATCTATGTCATCAAATTATGTCATGAACCTTAAAAACTAAAGAATCAAACAAATAATAACTTCATACCCATGATTTCAATTCCAAGATGCTCTGCCAATGCAGAAAGTTGACAATGTAAAAAAAGAAGGAAAAAAAAAAGAAAACAGGTTTCAGGTACAAATATCCACTTGTGGTTCACTAGAATGCGATCAGTGGTGTTGTTTGGTTAGTTTTGTTCGAGACATTGAGGTGAGTGACTATACGTTCCAGTAACAGACAGACAATGCAGACACACACTGGCCAACTCCTTAAAACAGAAACAAAACCGACGGAAAAACCAGTAAACAAACAGACAACACGCCTTTCTTGTTCATCGCATGTAAGCAAGCGTACAAAAATGCATGCAGACATAGACAGCCACACTTACTGCCATATTTACTAGACCTCATTTCTGGTTTAAGGTTAAGAAAAAACAAAACATAAAAACAAACCGTTAAACACAAAAGCACAATTGCAACACAAAAAGACACAAGTACAGATGAACGTAGACAGACATCTAATGATTCAAATGCAAAACAACAATCAGATGGCTTTGGTTTAGTCACAGTATTACATTTTCATGTATATTTTTAAACTTCCACTGCATATGTGCAAAGGTATAAACACATCTTGTACTCAGGCACATCAGCATGCATGATACTGGCAATACTGAGGGCTCCTCATAGCCAACTACCGCTGTTTGGAAAGCAGCGGTTCTAGAGGTCAAAGGTTAGAGGTAAGGGTCATGCATCATGCCTCAGGCTCAGAACGCTGTTAGAGATCATACAAAACAACAGCATCAATATTACTTAACAACCAGAACTTGATAGAAATGTTCCAGGTTCAACACAACCATCGGTATCTGAGGATTTTCTCATCGTTAAAATGAGCTAAAATTACACTTGCAGTAATGCACGTATAATGCTATTATGGAGGATTTGAAAGCAGAGATATGTGTAGAACCACGGAATATATTACATATACAGTTTGGTATGCAGAATAATCATACAATTTAGTTTTGTCTAACCCTAACACCGAGACACACAGTACCAAGAAAATCTATTGTACATCTTCCATACAAAACACATAACACAAAGTTTGTAGGATGTAAAAAAATTTTTTAACCAGCCCCTTTCTGTTCTTCTGGGAAAAAAGACAAAATGTTGTGTTTTTCTATGTAAATGGTCCCTTTCTGTTATTCTTGTGTATTATGTGAAATTGACAGCAGATGACCTTCATTTCGATTCAAAAGTCTGCGGTCAGTAAAATGAAAAATAAATAAATCAATACTTATTCAGCAACATTAAATTGATTGAGAGTGACAGTAAAAAAAAATATATATAATAATAATAATCCCATGAAGAAATTGTATCATTATTTCCACAAAAATTTCCACAAGTTTTCACTCATAATAATAAGAACTATTTCTGGAGCAGCAAATCATCACATTAATTAAATATCATATTAATGATTTCTGAAGTATCATGTGGCACTGAAAAGTAACGTTACTGAAAATTCAAGAATAAATTAAGATTTTAAAACAGAAAACACTTATTTAAAATTTTAATAATATTTCACCAAATTACTTCAGTTTTTTCCTGTTTATTTATTTTTTACTAATAAATGCAGCCTTGCTGAGCATTAGTGACTTTCAGATATATTAAAACAACCTCAAACATTTGAACGTCTATAATATCTATAATATATAATAACAATATATTAACTTGTATTGAACCCAGAACAATCCTTTAAATTATATAAATGAGTGCCTGTCAAACATGTCATAATTGTAATGGACTAATTCATTTAGAAATCTAACTCTGTTTTATGGGAACATAATCTACATGTTAACGTGCTTTATTGTTAATTGCATCATTTGCACCAAATTTAAACTCTTCTCCAATTTCCATTATACTATGGGGAAAAAAATCTCTTTTTTAATAATATATCAATGCACTCTGTTCACATCCATGATTCTCTGCTTAATAAACCAATTTAAAACTCTGAATGGACAAACAGAATCAGACATGTACATGCACGCATACATCATAGCCAACATGCAGCTTCAGAGCAGACAGAAAGACAAACAGACAGAAAGAAGAAATGGACATACTGTAGAAACCGGCCATAACGGAAGTTTGACAGCGTTCACCGGTATAGTCATTTGGACACCTGATGGAGGGAAACAAACCCACAGAGGGAGAAGGAAGGAACGAGAGGGAAGGGGTAGTGGAGAGAGAGACATGAGGAGGAACAGAGAGAGAGAGAGAGAGAAAGAGGGGGAGAGAGAGAGAGAGAGACAGAGAGAGAGAGAGAGAGAGAGAGAAGAGAGAAAGAGAGCAGAGAAACATGCAGTTAGAACAACAGAGAACAACCCCAGCAAGCTGTTCCACCTGATGATGTCATCGCTGTGATGTCACAGCCTGCGGCTATGCTGGACGAGTTTGAACCTGAGGAAAGAGGGTCCATGTCATTTCATGCCATGTTTAGGATGGGTCTAAAAAACTATAGGCATTGTGGGGAACCCGATTCATTTTAATGATATAGAACTGATTCATTCAGACGGTTCAATTAGATGGCAATTCCTGAAGGGGGCGCTTACCCGCCTAAAAACTCCAGTGTCCTCCATTGGGCCACAATCAAATATTATTACCTTTTTCTTTTCGTTTTTTGTCTTACTGGAGACATTTGTCTATATATATATATATATATATATATATATATATATACATTTGAAGTTGTAAATAAAACAGATTATTTCAGTCTTTCTATGAAATATCATGTTTCATTCAAATGTTAGTCATTTGTAATTTTTTGTCAAATTAACTACACTCTTAAAAATAAAGGTGCTTCACGATGCCATAGAAGAACCTTTTTTTGTCTAAATGGCTCCATAAAGAAGCTTTAACATCTAAAGAACCTTTCTGTTTCACAAAAGAAGAAGAAGGTTCTTCAGTTTCTAAAAAGGTATGAAAGAGATGGTTATTTAAAGAACCTTTGACCGAATTGTTCTTTGTGGAACTAAAAATAGTTCTTCTATGGCATTTTAAGAGTAGTTTTTGAGTTTTTTTTTTTTCAGAGTATGAGTTTTGAAATCTTTTGAAAACTATGAAATTATCATATTTATTATCATCACAATTATTGGTCAAATCAGACCATTCCTTTCAAGTAATGCCCGCATAATAGGCATTGAATTCTCAATAATATGATGATATGATAATATGTGATATGCACATTCATATTTTTATATTTCTCATGCTCAATAGGTGTGTTTGACTTCAGTCGGATTTAACCGTTTGGTGAAATTTCCCACTTACAATAAGAGGAGGAGTTGAAACATTAAGAGACACTTCTCCTGCTTCTCCTGCATTTGCATATTTTATTCACAAATGAAGAGGATTATCTGCAACATTTGTCAAATATAAATGTTTCAAATGTTTTCATTTATAGCACCAAAAACAATAACTATAATTATGACAATGATAATATTTTAAAAATCATTTTGAATGTAAAAGAACCACCACAACTATAACAATAACAGCAAAGAGGAACAATATTATTTGAATCACTTTTAAAGTGACTGTTTTCCAGCTGATGCATGACAAAAACAATGACAACCGATCAGAATCCCTCCTGCTTTAAAGAGCTCAAGCATTTAAGGTGTCAGAAAACAAAACTGCAGCATGTTCTTATAATAAACAAAACATTATTGCATATTGGTGTTCACGCTAATATAGCAATCATTAACATGATAGTTATCGTTCTTTTTCAACATGAGCCTACACTATTTAAATGCAGTGGGGTTCATATTTTTTATCCGTTTTATTTGGTTTGATAATGTTTGATCTACAGTGGCCCCAGAGTATTTAGACATAAGTGTACATAATTAATCCTAATCTGAAGCTTCACAT